>NC_045678.1:32396581-32431628 GCF_003331165.1 Xiphophorus hellerii | reverse complement strand
TGTGGAATCCTGCAGCTTCTTGTTCCAGCGGCTCAATAAAGCCTGACACTGGAGAAGCAACCAGCTTCCAGGAAATCTTATTGACCGTCCCTGCTGCCTCCTGGACGGGGAGACGCCGTCCTGCTGAGACCTGGACGGCGTCCCTGCAGGGTTCACAGGTTCTGGAGAACCTTCTGCCTTCTTTAACATGAAGCAGAAATGAACCATCTTACATCAGAACTGGTCCACTAAGCGGTTATGTGGGTCAAAGCTCCTAAAATGTTCTGGACGATGAAGAGTTGTGGAAGGTTCCAGGGATGGCCCGGCTGCAGGTCCAAACCCAACCGGCCCGTTTTAACAGAGACCCGATCCTGGTTCCTATAAGTTTCTGCTTTTATTTATTGCTGCAGCGTTTCGCTGCCTGCTGTGTAAACATTAGCATGCTAACCGCTCATGTTAGCTCAGATTTCCCATGAGTCGAGAAAATTGGGAATATTTTATGTCAATAATTTAAACCAATTATTGACATAAAATATTCCCAATTTTCTCGACTTGAATGAACTTCATGTCACATCACACTTTGCTCATCGTGGTCGAACTTTACAGGAATAAAATACAGCAGAATCAGAAACTGAGGGCTTCGCTGTTAGCGAGTCTCACAGCCGTCAGCTGGAAGGAGAAGAAGAAGACACCTCGACATTAGCATTAGCTTCTGCTATTTTTTACATGTGATCAGGAAACACAAGATCAACAACATAGATAGAAACGTCCAGAATCTGACTGAAGCATCTTCCTGCACTTCCGGGTCAAACTCAACGTTAGCAACGTTAGCATCCTGATTCGTTTTCCACTTCAGGTCCTGCGGCGTGTTGTTAGCATCGATGAGCTACAGAGGGAGAAGCATGTCTGCTTCGTGTGTGTGTGTGCGTAGGGGTGTGTGGGTGTGTGTGTGTGTGTGTGTGTTGTTTGTCTGGTGATTTCCCAGCGCTCTTTGCCGCTCCTGTGAATTCTTGGCTCGGGCTTCAAAGCAAAGCGGGTCATCCCCGACCCGGCAGCTGCAGGTACAGACAGGACTGCTGCAGAGCCGGAACCGACCCGATCCGACCCAAACATCAAGCATGGAGGGAAACAGTTTCCTCATTAAGCTCTGATATTTTGGTGCAATTATTATTATTATGATTATTATTATTAGGGATGTCCAGCCCAAGGGTTTCAGCGTACTTGGCCTATTCCAAGTACTGCAAGCGAGTAGTTAGTAACCGGCTCTTCTCTGCTGGCCTACCGTCCATCTGTATTAACAAATTATTAATGCTGCTGCAGACATTTAAAACAAAGTCAAAATAATAATCATTTTCAGCCTCGTTGCTGAAAATCTGCTAAAATGATTTCTGAATATGCAACTACAATATTTCAATTCAAATCCAACCTGTCAGATTTAATAACATGGAGTGAGATCTGGCCCCGCCCACCAGGAACCGTTACCGGGTCAGAGCATCGGGTCGGTACCGGTACCGCTTTCATGACACCACCAGTTATTATCGAATTATTATTAAAAATCAAAACTTTGTAGTTTGTTTGTGAAAATCAGTGAAATCTGAGTCAGTCCAAATGGAGCTGATCAGAACCCGATGGAACCGGGTCAAACAGAACTCACTTACCAGGTTCTTTATTTGACAGAGAAAAATTGTTATAAATGTGGTAAAAACCAAATATTAATGAGGTCATAAACCAGGGGTCTCAAACTCAATGTACCCGGGGGCCGCTGGAGGTAGAGTCTGGGTGAGGCTGGGCCGCATTCACACACGGCCTCCTCAGCAGAACCTTTCTGATTGCCTATTACCATATTTGGCCGTAGTCAGGCGCTGTAACAGCCGTAATTGTGTAGTGTCTCTTTAAGATACTCTAGTTTTGCTAATGATGTCAGAAGTATGCGCCACGGCTTCTCTGTAGAGAGCGTGGGAGAAACGTGCCAGACGGACATGTTAGCTCCCTAACTTTTTAGTAATGTTACGGGTTGTTTGGACGCTGCTCAATTTTCATGTCTGATAATATAGCAGCCGTTAACCGGCTTTGTAAGGTTGGTGAAGAGCGTATTTATTAAAGGACAACACTGGGAAATTCCCAGTACCAGTGTGGTTGTGAGTTTTTGACCGTCCTGACGAATCTGCCGCCTCCTCTCCTCCCTTAAACACAACTCAAGCGTTACAGCGCCTAACCTTAATTACGTTACTCTGATCAGCAACTTCCGGGTCCAGACTGGATGCTGAAGCACGTGAAGCGGGAGCGGCCGCGGAAATTGCGCATGTACCGCATGCAAATAATGACAAATAGAAAATGCAAATAGGCCCGGCCGATGTCCCGCCCCCGAGAGCAATATACTCCACCGTGATTGGTAAGTTCGTTCAGCTCCGCACACAACACTGAAAAGTGCCAATTATATCAAACTCGCGGGCCGCACTAACATTAAACTTTCATATTAAGGCGGGGGCCACAAACTATCGTCCCGAGGGCCGCAGTTGGCCCGAGGGCCGCAGTTGGCCCGCGGGCCGCGAGTTTGAGACCCCTGTCATAAACATTACAGACGTTATTAAAATGTTGATCAAAAGGTTCAGAAATAATAACTTTAAAATTCACTGAACTTCTGATTTATTTTCATATTTTCTTCTGATTTCTGGATGAGTTCAAAGTTGAGCTGCTGAAGCAAAAAACAGAACCTGCAGTGGGTCGGAACCAGAACCGGCTGGCTTCATGCTGCTGTGGGTCCAGGTGATTTTTCCCACGGATCAGCAGGATTCCCAGGATTCCCAGGATTCCCAGGATTCTCTCCACTTGTTGACGTTTCCTCTCAGTTAAACTGTAATTTTCCTCTGCAGGTTTTAATGTTTCGTTTCTGGAGGAAAACCTGTAATTATGGACCGGGGCGGTTCTGCTCAACCTGTAGCTCAAAACTCAAAGCATCTTTTTTTGATTTCTGGTCCGGTTGGTTATCTTTATTATTTCATCTCTTTTATTAATATCAGCTGCTCTTATGAGCTCCGTTGTCCAGAAGGGCTCATTGTTTAGAAATCCTTGGTTCTGCTGCAGCGGTCGGTGTCGGTTCTGTTGGTCGTTTTTAGCCGAGGCTGCTGGTTCGGGCCGATTGTTGGTGTCTTGTGATCCGGATCAGCAGCAGTGACCCAGTTTCCTCAGAGGAACCCGCTAACAGCAACAGGTGGAGGTCGGGCCGTCTGGGCCGATGAAGGTCATCTAGGTTCATGAGGCAGCAGAAGAACTGCAGGTCCGAACCCGGTGTGACGGTGGACCGGGTCGGTGGGCCGATCCAGGACCTGACGGCAGTTATTTGTTTTCCTTTGGCTTCTGAAGGGCTTCTAACCCTGACCCTAAAGCCTGACCCCTGACCCTAAAGCCTGACCCCTGACCCTGCTGCTGGAACTCAAAGCAGAAAAGATCTACGAGACAGGAAGCAGTTTGACCCAGGAGGAAAGGTCAGAGGCCGAGGATCGGCGTTGGAGGCGGAGCTTAGTGACGGCGGCAGCAGCACCAAACAGCAGCACTGGTTTGTCACCGGCGGCGCGCTGCCAAGCCGCTCACTGGGCCGGATTAAATGACCCCTGGGCGGCGCGCAGCAGCAGAGTCAGCGGGTGGCCTGCGGGGGGCGCTGCAGTGGACCAGCAGGCTGGTCACAAACACCAACAACATCATGATTCAAATTGTCAAATAAAAAAATGACAAGGTTAAAAACACAATAACAAAGAAATCCATCAGCATCAGAGCATTTAATCTTGCAATGAAGATTAAATGCAAGATTAGCTGTGTTTGCAGCTAAACTGGTTCCCAGTGGGAGTCTTCCCAGTTTAACCAGTAAGGAACCAACTGGAGCAGCTGCAGCAACAATGCATTAAAAGCACAGATTCTCAGAAACTCAGCATCCATCCATCTTCTGATGGCTGATCCTCAGTTGGGTCCGGTGGATCAGCTCTTGGCTCCAGATCGTTTCCTGCCTGAACCGACCCGTGTGTTGATCAACCCATGGCTCCGGCTCTGTTGGGAGACGCCAGGCGATAAATCAGGGGCTGCTGGGTCTGACAGCTCATGGCTCTTCATCAGAGGTCTGAAGGTTCCCACCACAACCAGACGATCCACGTCGGTCATTTCATGGATCTCATGTCACCAACAGAGACGTTTCCCCCGTCAGCAGCAAGAGGTTAAGATTTGATTCAAGTTTCATTTAAGCTTCATTTGTAGTTTTGTTGAGAGTAAGAGATCTGCTGCTGCTGCTGCTGCTGCTGCTGCTGCTGCTGGAGCTGCTGCTGCTGCTGCTGCTGCTGCTGCTGCTGGAGCTGCTGCTGCTGGAGCTGCTGCTGCTGCTGCTGCTGCTGCTGCTGCTGCTGCTGCTGCTGCTGGAGCTGCTGCTGCTGCTGCTGCTGCTGCTGCTGCTGGAGCTGCTGCTGCTGCTGCTGGAGCTGCTGCTGCTGCTGCTGCTGCTGCTGGAGCTGCTGCTGCTGCTGCTGCTGCTGCTGGAGCTGCTGCTGCTGGAGCTGCTGCTGCTGGAGCTGCTGCTGCTGCTGCTGCTGCTGCTGCTGCTGCTGCTGCTGCTGCTGCTGCTGCTGCTGCTGCTGCTGCTGCTGCTGCTGGAGCTGCTGCTGCTGCTGCTGCTGCTGCTGCTGCTGCTGCTGCTGCTGGAGCTGCTGCTGCTGCTGCTGCTGCTGCTGCTGCTGCTGCTGGAGCTGCTGCTGCTGCTGCTGCTGCTGCTGCTGGAGCTGCTGCTGCTGCTGCTTCCTCCCTCTGCTCAGGTGAGACGATAAGCGGAGCAGCAGCTCCGTGATGGATGAGGCTCACAGGGAGGTACCGGCCGAGTCGGGTCCGCAAACAGGCTGGGACTGGAACCGGAGCAGGAAGCGATCAGGGCGCCATGGTTACCACATGTAAACACAGGCCTGAGGCCCACATGGAGAGATTTTAATCATCGAACCTCATCAGGGAAAAATCCTTCCGCCTGAATCAGAAAATAGCCAAATATTCAACAGCATCAATAATCCATAAAGCATCAGAACCAGAACCTCAAGACCAGGCTCAGAACAGAATACAGTAGAGTATTATATACTATAGTATTCTGGTTCTGTTAGACAGACCAGTCCAGGGTCCGGCTCCGGTTCTGGTTTTAGTTCCTGGAGAGTTTGATTTCATCCCAGAGCTCTGATGTTCTGGCCCGAACCCGGTACTGTTTACTCTCCCTGGAGGCTCCGTGTGGATCCATCCAGAACCAGAGACCCTTTGGGTTTCATGAGGTTCTGGAGAACCGGCACCGCTAACTCTTGAGTTTCAGTCGCTTCTTCTCTGAGCTGAGTGTGTGTGTGTGTGTGTAGATGTTGGCGCGGCGCTGTGTCGTTAGGAACCGAGCCAACTCTTCCTGCTGGAATTTCCTGTTCCCCTCCCCCGCCTGTTGGCCTCTTTGTTTCCAAAGCTCCACTCAGACGGTGATTCTGTGTCCTGCTCAGATTTATTACAGCAATAACATTTATATAATATTATATATATAATATATATTAGAGTTCATTTTGTTCCGTTTTACTCTGATTCAGTGAAATCAGATTACAACATTTTGTTCATTTCAACGTTTGCTTATTATTGGTCATTCATATAAAATCTCAATAAAATATATTTTCTGTGGATGTAATGTGAGAAAATATGGAAAAGTTTAAGGAGGAATAAATAATAATATTTATACCACATTTCAGTCAGTGTGTTGTTACATTAAATGTTAAATATTAAGTTCCCTGTGACGTTTATCTCTGGTTATTAATATCTGTTATATTTCATGTCTAGATAAACAGGAAGCATTCTGTCCTCTTCTCATTTCACTTCCTGTTTAATCTACTCAGTTTATTTCAGTCTATATTTCTACATTCACTCAAATTTACTCTATTATAACTTAAGGAAATAATTCGACTTTATTGCATGTTAATCATTTTTATTCCAGTTTCATGTTTTTGATCATAAATCTAATTTATTTAAAAATATTTTATTCTGAAATCAGAACAACTAAAGTCCATTTCCAGAAAATGTCCTGGTTTGGGTCAGAAAGCGAGGAAACGATGAGCGTCGGTGGTTCCTGAGGAAGCAGCCGTGTGTCTGTCCTCGTCTCACCTGAGACGTCAGACGTCGACGGTCCTCCGTGTCTCGGCTCAGAGCGGCCGGGCTGTAAATCAAACCCTGACGCGTCTCTGCAGCCTGCAGAACAACGCAGCTGTCTGGGTGATGGACGGTCCTGCCGAGTCCTCCTCACCCTGCGTCCACCGGGAGAAGCCGAGCCTCCAGAGCTCCGTTTTATTAACCAGGCAGCAGACCGGCCCGGGTTCTGGTTCCGCCTCTGAAGCAAACACTCTGGATCACCGGGAGGCAGCCGACTCTGAGTCAGTCGCTCAAACAGCCGGGAAAGCTCCGGTGTAACGCTCCACTGGTGAAAGCAAATGTGTTGGGCCTCATCTCGACACTCAGACGGCAATAGTGTCCTCTGCGATCATGAAACCCAACATGCAGGACGCCATGGTGACGACGGCGCTCTCTAGGCCCGGATTGGTGGCGTCGCTAAACCTTTCTGCATGTCTACATTTCCAAATTTCCCCTGCGTGAAAGTTATGGGTCTCTTGGCCGGAGGACAGCTCCAGGTTGCTGCCTCATCATGCCAGCTCCATAGGAAATGAATGGAGAGGAGCAACATGGCCTCCCATGTGGCCGTTACGTCCAGTTGGCTGGACAATGTTTGTTTTTGTCACTGGCTCTTTCCTGTTGCCAACCGGACGAGGCCGGGAGCGTCAACGGAAAACCTATGGGGCTTACAGCTGTAGGGTCATGAAGGAGCTCAACGCCAAGAGACACAAACAGAAACTTCACAACTTTTGCTTGATTGTAAAGCAGCAGGAATTTTTTCAGTTTTAAATTTCATTCATGGAGGCATTTAAAGGTCCTAAAAAGTCTTAAATAAGACTTGTTGAAACATGCAGAGTCTACAGAAGAACCCAATGCTGCATAAAAACATGTTCTGGTTCCAGCTCAGGTTCTTGTTTTCCTCAACATCCAGGGGACAGAAATTCACCTTCACTGGAACTTTTTAGGAGATCTTCAACCAGAACAAAACTTGATTAAAGAAGCAGATCTCATCCTGATCCGGAGATTTAACCCGAAGAGCGGCGGCAGTCAAAGGTTTGTGTGAATGGAGGGAAACTCTCCTCTTCCTCACTCAGCTGTAATCCCACCAACATTCACAGAGAACAAGACGCTGCAGCGTCACCATGATTGCCTCAGTCACACAACAAAAGGCTCAATCAGGCTTAAAGCAGCAGAAACGTCTGGCTGGTCTAAAGACAACAGTCTGCTGCGCTGCTGGAGCCTGCAGGAGCAGGTTCTGCTCCACCGCCGCACGGTCTTCTTGACTTTTGAGTCCAAAAACTTTTCTCCTTCTTTCAAAGTAAGAAGGAGAGCGAGTCCTCCGACCGGACGCACTCGTCTCTCTGGGTCAAAGTTCAGAGTTTGCATTCAGACTGCATGGTGAAACATGGGTAGGAAATGAAATTCATGTTTCATCTGCAGAGAGGTAAAATCTGAGAACAGGTGAGGCCGTTCTCTGACCTTTAACCCCAGCAGGCGGCGAACCTGTTCTGGATTGTGTTTTCCTCTGTAGAAGACGAGGCGGGTCGCTGCTGGAATGAGGGATAATTAATGAGAATCTGCTGCGTTGTTCTGACGGGCCTCGCCCGCGGCCTTCAGACGGTTTATGGCAGGAAGCGCTGCATCTCTGCAGACTTTGTTTGAGCCATAAAATCTTGGCAGTGTCGAAGCTGCTTTGGTCTCGCTGGATCAGGGAGTCATTAATGAGTCGCTGTTTCTCGGGGCGACAGAATAAAAGCTGGAATTAAGTGCAGAGTTACGGGAACAGTGAAAGGTTCTGCTGGGCCCACATTAATAAGAAACTGGATCTTAGCTCAAGTATTTCCTCTCAGCACCCTGATGTGTGTTTTTATCGTTACAGGTGCTCACCACCTTTTCCCGTTCCACAGCCCCATCCCCATCGACACCAGGCACCATGAGGGCCGGTACCATTACGAGCCACACCCGCTCCACGCCATGCACAGGTAGGTAACCGGACCCGACTGGGTTCCCTCTCTTCTTGGGTCCAGGAAGTGCTGATTCACTGGTTGCTATGGTGACTCCTGCCTTTTCCTGTTCATCATAGACTCAAACTTCTTCTGTAAAGAAGTTCTGTTGGTGGACCCACAGAACCGATGTAGGAGATCTGGTCCGTTAAACAGAACCAATCAGAACCAAATCTACTGGAGGGTGGGTGTGTCTCTGCTCTCTGGACTCTGATTCGTCAGAAAACAGGAAGTCTTAAGCAATGGGAGAAAGAAAGACCTGTGATTGGATGGAGAAGCTGGTTCGATCCAGAAGGTTCTGAATGGTTTACTGGGTCAGAACCATCATCTCTCAATCTGAACATTCCGGAAGAAATCTAGAAAAATCCAACTGTACCTTAAATTAGGTAGTTTCTCTTTGCTCCTTTAGTTCCTCTGTGCATTTTCCAACCTTATTGGGATTATTTCAGAGTACCCTCATGTGAAGGGGTCATCTTTCATACAGCTGACTAACAGTGTGCAGCAAAGGCAGGGAGTCTCACTGAGTGCTTCCCACTGATCCGACTTCAAATCGTGGGATCTGTTTGGAGTTCTCAGGCCTTCGGCTGATTAGGAGGCTGGAGGGAACCGAGGAACCCAGATCGATAGCAGCTCCATCAAGACGTGTAAATTCAGCTGCAGATCAGGTGATACATTGCAAACACTGCAGCTGTTCATCACCAGCAGCACAGGAGGCACCGTGATTACTCTGATGACTCTGATGCTTCATCAGACTCTGATGAAGCATTCCTGCTAATTCATCAGGAAATCAGCTTCAAAAAGATGAGACGAATTCTCTAACGGTTGACAGAGACGTCATCTGGCTTAGAGTCAGGAGTTCAGGAACTGTAGCAGCACTATGATGTGGAGTTCTGGCTATCACTGCAATGTTTCCTCTTCAGCAGGCTTCAGTCCACTTTGACTTGAAGTTTTTTTTCCTGCTGGTGGTCAGGCGTGTTTTGCAAAAACCAGAAGCTTAGGAGAGTCGGTGTGTTTGAGGAGGTAATTAGCACCCAGGATCCAGCCTGCCGTTCCCAGAAACTCAGTGACAACACAACAGAATAAGGAACACGGATCCTCCAACCGTTCCCGATCCCAGAAGTGGTCGGACAGCAGAAAGAGGCTCTGAGACGTTCAAATATGCTGAAGGTTTGTGTGTGGTGGAGCTGTGGTCTGCACCGCTCTGTACACAAACACACGTGGTCATGTTCAGAAGCCACGGCCCGGTGAATCCTCGCAGCCCCTCGGCAGGGAATGTGTTGACTACATCCAGTTTACAGATGAAGTATTCCTTCGTTGTTTTGGTTTGATGAGGAGGAAGAAGGGAAGCGTACAGTGGACAGTGGGAGGGGACATGTTCTTCGTTTCCAAGGTCCTACTCATCGTCACGGCTCCCCTGACTGAGAGCCAGGAATGTTCCGCTGAAAACACAGAACCTTGGAGCCATCAATCAGGGAGTGGCATGTCACCAGTCAGCAGCCAGAGAGTTTCATGCTTTATCGCGTGGTCTCAACACTCTTTTCACACAATCAAGACAAAACCAAATGCTTAGTGACAGCGGCGGGGCAGAAGAAAGGGTAATTACCCCTGGGGTAATCCCGCCTCATCTGCTGCCCCCTCTAGCAGGAACAAGATGGTCCTGATGCTCAGAGTCTGGAACCACAGTCCCAGTGGAGGATTCATCATGCTGGACTGGGGTCAGAACTGCTGTGGAGAGAAAGATCCAGAGGTGGAGGGGACGGCAGGAACACCTGGCAGGAACACCTGAGCTCACTGACTGTTCACCTGCAGAGAGAAGCTGGAAGGCTGTACAGACTGACCAAAGGTTTAATTAGATCACAAAATCAATAAAACTACCTGGAAAAGGTTCAGTGTTGTTGTTTTTCAATAACTGTTGACAGTTGATAAAAATGTAAAGAATCCAGATGTACCTGAATGCAGCATTGCAGAAGCTGCTGGGAGACAGTGGTTTGGGTCTAAAGGTCTGGTTATGGATCATTTCAGCTCATAGTAGAACCTTCCAACAAATCAGTTTCTCTCCATCGTTACTCTGAACCAGGAGCTCCATCCACGGCTAGTTCTGGTTCTGGATGGAACCGGGCCCGGACTCTGCTATCAGCAGAAGTCAGAGCTGTGGTATGCTCTTACTCCTGCTGTTGCTCAACAAGCTGCACCTTGTCCCAGCAACTTTCCTCCCGGCAGTTAGAACCACCAAACAATGGAGCTTGTGATCACGCAGACAACCCAGAGCCAAACAGCAGCTAGCTGTTTGAGAGCATCTCACCCCCCCAACTCTCACCCCACCAGCTCTGCCACCCAAAGAGCTTATGGGTTCGGTCAGTGGTGACCCTCCATCCTTGGACCCTCAGGAAACACTCCGGCCTCCATCTTGTCTGGCAGCAGCTGGACCAGCCGGCCTTCAGTGCTAACTCTCGTCCGATTGCTCGTGTCAGGAAACATCTCGTCCCTCTGAGGCTTCAGGAGCTCCTGGCTGCTCTAATGCAGGGTTCATTGTCAAGGTTCCACCAAAGTCACCAAGAACAAGTGAAATCTGAGGTTTATTGAACCTTTTGCAGAAGAAATCAGAGCAGATGATGATCAATCAAAAGCACCAAGCAAGACAGTTCACTGCTGATGCAGCTGCTCTTTTCTCCAGGTCCTCTAACTGATGATTTAACTCCAACTCTTTTCTTTATCCCCAGGCATCTCTTGGTTGACATCTTGACAAATCTACCTCATCTTGTTTGTCATGGTTTAATTAACTTATTTTTAGATCTTAAAACATTTAAGCCTTAACATAGAAAACAATAATAGCTACTTTATTTTCTTTTTGTTCCCTCAGAGGAAAACTACAGCTTAAATCAGATATTTACTTACAGTTTGCTTAATTTATTCTTCATAGTCTGACATTAAATCAGAACAAACGTTTTAGATCAATTGGGATGAAATAAATTATTAATATTTAGTTACATTTGTGATGAATATTTAGGCTTTTCCTGATCATTTACATAAACAGACGTAACCTGGTACCTTATAATGGGATGCATCCGTGTTTGGACAGATTTGTGAAGGTGTTCCTGTGTTTCAGTGTCTCACTGGGAGTCATGGTGAGCGATGACTTTCAGACACCTTGTAGAAGAAGCAGAGAAGCCATCCCAGTGCCAGTTATCCCAGCAGTCCCAGTGCCAGTTATCCCAGCAGATCACCCCAGCGCTAATCTGAGACGGCAGTGCCAACCTCCATGGATGGCGAGCGAAGCGTTTTTGTGTATGGACCGTCTGTTTCTTCTCACGTCTCCCTGCCGCCCCAAACAGAGGGGTCTTTATGGCTGTTTGCAGTGGAAGACGGCAGAAAGTTGGCACTGGGACAAGACCAGCAGTCTGCAGGCGCTTACTGGAAATGGAGCGAGAGTTTGGGCCAGCCCTGCCAGCTCCCTGGCCCATCATTCACCTGCAGCCAGCCTGACTTACAGCACAGCAACAGTCAGAGCCTCGTTAACTGCAGAAGGTTTAGCTTCTTTGTTTGTTCTGAGTTACTTCTATGTTTCCTGTGTTTTACTGTTGAGTTTGAGTCTCAGTGACAGAAATGGGGTGAAAGACAGCAGAGCTGAACAAAACCAACATCTGGGCCAAGGATGCAGCGGCCACGGCTCAGAAAACAAGACTGCAAAGAGAAAAGAAACATGGAATATTTTCACATTATCTGAACATTAATGTTGCTCATAATGAGCTGTAGGTTGGACTCTGATCCATTAGTCTGACAGCCTAGGAGAGGCCGGGGTCATGACCTCTCTGTGCTGCTCCTCAACTTCCTGATAGAGCAGCTCACTCAGATGTCCTGAAGGTCGCACGAAGACTGAAACAGAAAGGGCTGCAGAAGATGAGCAGCGTCATCACCGGTCAGAAGCCTCAACAACCTGTAGACCCTTTAAAAAGAAAGAAATAATCTTTTTATCTTGAAATTTCAGTATTACTGCCAACACAATTTGGACAGAGGAATCAGGAGTTTGCAGTATGAAGGAATTGCTTGTCATGTCAAGATGTCCCTCCTCTCAGGTGTTTGGACCTCAGACTGAGAACATGATCAAGATGAGACTAAGTCACAATGAGAGCTGCCAAAGGCCTCTCCTGCAGCAGACGGCTTCATCTCCAGCTCAGCCCCAGAGGCTGTCAGGAATTACAACACTCACTAGTCTTTGTTCTCTCAAACATCCACCAATTACCTGCCAGAGACGACAACTTTACTGCTCAGCCTGATCTGACAGGCGGACAAATTCAGACCATCCTGCAGCAGACTGGACGCTAGCTGCTCCGGGTTCTGGACGCCGGCTGCTCCGGGTTCTGGACGCTAGCTGCTCCGGGTTCTGGACGCTACCTGCTCCGGGTTCTGTCTGGTCCTGCAGTCTGGTGGGAGAGACCCAGCAGCTCTGGCCTCCCAAACCGGTGCATTGTACTTTCTACGTCTCTTGTAGCCTCTCAATTGAAAGCAATCAGTTCTGGCTTGTTTGTAGCTGCAGGCTTTAATAGAAGAAGGTGAACACAAAGGGATTATTGTGTATTATCTGTGGGGGTTAGGGGTGGAGGAAAACTGACACTCAAACATTTTAGTTAAATAAAAGACACCAAGTCTAGTTTTTAAACACACCAATGTGTGATTCTTCAGGCGTTTAACTCCTACCTCCTCTTTACAGCCCCCCAGGACTGACAGGAAGTCCAGTCATCACAGACATTTCTCTGATTCGACTCTCGCCACATGCCGCGGCTGGGACCGGCGAGTCCCCGTTCAGCCTGCCCCATCCATATGTCAGCCCTCACATGGACCAGTACCTCCGCTCAGTCCATGGCAGTCCCACCCTGTCCATGATCTCAGCGGCACGAGGACTGAGCCCAGCTGAAGGTACAACTTTAAATCACTGCAGCACAGAATTAACTAGGAGAAGTCTGAATTGTTTAGTTCTGGGTCACAATCTTTGGGTTGACGGGTCTCTGATGACCTCAGGGGTCAGGTGCTGACCTGGTGACCTACCTACCAGGAACCTACATTTGAGTCTTGTGAGACAGAGAGAGAAAATCGGGTCCAGTTTATCGTAGAACTAGAACATGAAGTCGTTCCATAAGAACCTAAATGTAAAAACCAGGAGCCCTTGTCTTGTCTCGCCTCATTCAGTCGAACTGAAACATTTCCTCTGCTCTCTCTCCAGCTGAACAAGGTTTTGTTTATTTAGATGAACAATTACCTTCAGTTATCTCCATGGAAACTGCTGTCACACATCTAGCAAAGACAGCTTCCTGCGGTTGGTGAGATGTTAAGAAGTGAAGACTTTAGTGATGAAGAGCTGATTAGAGCAGAGCAGACATCCAGATGTTTGAGGAGCAACTCCTCTTGCTTGGCTGCATCTCACTGAGTCTGTATAGACGGAGGTTCCAGTCCTGATTATCAGCCGGCATACAGTCCATTTCCAGCTGCAGCTACTGAAACACATCTGTCATCAAGTTATCTTCACAGCTCCATCAGGGTTTGTTTGAGATTGAAAAGATAATATCAGTTTGGAGAAGACACAAGATACCAGGTAGCAACAAATCACCACAGGAGTTGGTCAATCGCTGCCTTTGTGAGTTTTCTTTTTGTTGCTGGTTAACCTTCTGTTTTATTGGTGTTCTGGTGTTATTATCATTATTAAAGAAGAAACAAATCCACATCAGGACAATAATGACATCTGTGGTCATCAGGATCATAATAATAATAGTGTTTCCATGGTTTATAATAATAATAGACTCAAGAATGAGTACACATTGATTTGGTTTCAATCAGTGATGAAGGTTCCAGGAAATCTGTAAACCAGTGAAAACATCATCCAGGTTCTTCACTGAACTGATTCTGATGGACGCAGACTGGGTGCAGTAGAAGCTTGTGCTATCCAGTCCAGGTACCCCTGTCCCCCCCCCATTCCTCCCAGGTCTCTTCCATCTCATAGGAAGTGGGGATGGGGACGACCCATGAGCCGTCAGCTCCAGCTCTGGTTCTGACATCTTAAACACAGCTTTACTGCATACAGGTTTGATGTCAATATTGCTGTTGCTCCGGTAAAAGAAGTGAACCTGCATTCTGGGAATGACCTCATTTCGTCCTATAAAGCATGGTCTGTCCTAGAGGAACCCCCCCTCAATCGCTCTGATTCTTCTCCTTTCTGTTCCCCCAGTGACCCACGAGCATCTGAAGGATCGGGCCCTGTTCAGCTTCCCCCCTCCACCGCCGGGGGCCAACCCCTCGGAGTACTACCACCTGATGGCCAGCGCCAGCCAGAGAAGCCCCTACGGCGACCTACTGATCCAGAACGGCGCAGCCGCAGCAGTTCATCTGCCGGATTACATCGGCCCTGTGGACGGTGAGGAGAAGCAGCTAGCATCCAACTAAAGACCAAACAATGATCGGCCATCATGCCGTCCCTTTCTCCTTCCTCTAGAGCAGGGGTCTCAAACTCGCGGCCCTCGGGCCAACTGCGGCCCTCGGGACGATAGTTTGTTGCCCCCGCCTTAATATGAAAGTTTAATGTTAGTGCGGCCCGCGAGTTTGATATAATTGGCACTTTTCAGTGTTGTGTGCGGAGCTGAACGAACTTACCAATCACGGTGGAGTATATTGCTCTCGGGGGCGGGACATCGGCCGGGCCTATTTGCATTTTCTATTTGTCATTATTTGCATGCGGTACATGCGCAATTTCCGCGGCCGCTCCCGCTTCACGTGCTTCAGCATCCAGTCTGGACCCGGAAGTTGCTGATCAGAGTAACGTAATTAAGGTTAGGCGCTGTAACGCTTGGGTTGTGTTTAAGGGAGGAGAGGAGGCGGCAG
This sequence comes from Xiphophorus hellerii, assembly GCF_003331165.1. Classification (NCBI taxonomy): domain Eukaryota; kingdom Metazoa; phylum Chordata; class Actinopteri; order Cyprinodontiformes; family Poeciliidae; genus Xiphophorus; species Xiphophorus hellerii. The sequence continues at coordinate 32,416,629 of NC_045678.1, read as the reverse complement.
ATTCGTCAGGACGGTCAAAAACTCACAACCACACTGGTACTGGGAATTTCCCAGTGTTGTCCTTTAATAAATACGCTCTTCACCAACCTTACAAAGCCGGTTAACGGCTGCTATATTATCAGACATGAAAATTGAGCAGCGTCCAAACAACCCGTAACATTACTAAAAAGTTAGGGAGCTAACATGTCCGTCTAGCACGTTTCTCCCACGCTCTCTACAGAGAAGCCGTGATGCATACTTCTGACATCATTAGCAAAACTAGAGTATCTTAAAGAGACACTACACAATTACGGCTGTTACAGCGCCTGACTACGGCCAAATATGGTAATAGGCAATCAGAAAGGTTCTGCTGAGGAGGCCGTGTGTGAATGCGGCCCAGCCTCACCCAGACTCTACCTCCAGCGGCCCCCGGGTACATTGAGTTTGAGACCCCTGTTCTAGAGGCATTTGCTGGAACGCTTCCCACCATCGTGGGGCACAGTCATTGTAGGGGCGTGGCCATAGTGGGGGCGTGGTCATTGTACAGCGTGGCCACAATGGACACCAGGAGCTTGTAAAGCATTGAAATTGTGCTTTTGTTCTGTTTGAGGACAAAGAACCTGAAAACTTAAAGAAGAAGAACTCTTGAGTCTGGGATCACTCTTCATCACGTTCACCATTCTGTTTGTCCATCTGTTGTGCTAGTAGGCATTTAGCTTTGAATAACTACAAATGATTCCTTATGGCAATCTTTAATAAAATCAGTAATTGAGATCAAAATGACCAAGTCAGGGCACCAGTCAAAAATCAAGAAAACAGTCAAACAGTTGAGTCAGAAAGTCCTGCCTTATTAGGCACCAGCCAGTGTGAATGGAGTTCTTATTGACGAAGCAAGCTTTCAGTTCACTACGTCTGTGTCGGGAACCAGAGGTTAGCTTCAGTGGCTAACAGCTACGTCTGCTGTGCGCCAATCAGACTCATAACATGGCGTTCTCAGCTCTGGATCAGGCTGGTGCGGTCGTGCAGCTGTGGTGAAACTTTCTCTCAGCTCTCTATTTCTTCTACGTTTGAAGAAACGGGGTGGCAAGCAGTCAGCATCAGCATGTAGACAGCAATCTTAATCTTAAGTTTTTAAGGTCCTCTTGACATCCCAGTTTTCTCCCTAAACTCCTCCTCTTCCTGCTGTTGGAACCAAAGTGGGTGAAAATCTAGCACATTGTTGAATCTATGAATATGCCAGCTTCCTGTAGACAAGAGGAGGTAAAACATGTCCGTCCATCCATCTTTAAAGCTATGATGCCACTAAGTAGTACAGTCCTGGTTTAAAGGGACCAGGAACTCTTGTAATGCGAGTCTGGAATCCTGACAACAAGAATGTGTAAGAACCCTGTAAAAGGGAGAAGTATTTACACAGCAGCCTACAGAGACCAGCCTGTTCTTTCATGCAGGTTAGAACGTGAACTCTTTCGGCAGAGCTGGAGTTGGATTTCAGCAGCAAACAGCATCCAAAAAGCTCTCTCAGTCCACTAGTCAGTCCATCATCCAATCGCCTGCTCCTCCAGGAGTCTTTGATTCCATCCAGCCAGTCACCCACCAACCAGCCGCTGCAGGTTCATAATCTCTGCAGCCATCTTGACAGGACACCGAGTAATAAAATGGGATATTGGATTACTGGGCCATTAATCTTAGAAATGTGGCCCATCAGAGAAGTAAACAAGAGGAGCTGAAAGTGTCCAACCACCTCAGCAACCTCTGCTGGCCATGCTTGTTTGGGACGTAGTTAACTGCCGTAGCCACAACCTCAGTCACCCTGACGATTCGCCGCTCAGCAGCATCAACGCTAGCAGCCTCTAGCCAGGATCTTTGTGAGTGATGTGGTCAGGAGTGGACCGCTCTGCCAGTCTGGGGGCTCTTCCACTCACAGAGACCATATTGACCAAGGCAGCAGCTAATGGTGGTTGTGGGCCGCCTCAGATTTAATCAAAGAGCTTATTTAGACTGAGAACTGGGCCTCAGCAGTGGTAAAGGTGGCAAATAGAACCTACATCCAATCTTTTCTGTTTACTTTGGATGGAGCCACAGATAAATATCATATTAAAAAATCAATTGACGCATTAATATTCAGTAGACCCACCACAAGGCCTGAAAGCCCTCAGTGAACTCATGGTACAACTTCTCTTCTGCCCTGGAGAGAAGGCCATCAGGACCGTTGGGGGAAAGTTTTCTCAATCTGTGACCCAACTGGAAACTCCAGCAGGTTTCTCTGGAGTACGCCTGGGACCAGACACCTACCACCAGGATAACAGTTTCTAAACATAAGAGGCTATGACCCAGGACTGGTGCAGTGGTTTTCTCCAGGTATTCCAACTTTGTCCTACAGTCCAAAACCATCCATCCTGGGTCCATCAGCAGAGTGTCTCCTTCAGTGATGGACTGTCCAAGGTGGACGTCCTCTCTGGACTCTTGGCTCCTTTTCATCCTGAATGGCAGTTTGATCACCAGACACACATTCATGTATAAAACAAAAGTTTCATGAACATCTGGACAAATATATATAAATATATGCAATCTTCTGACCTGCCATGAGAATGTGCCACGCAAATTTTTTCAGTCATTGATCAAAACTACGAAGCATTGAAATCTGACTCTATTCAGTGTTTTTAAGTCAAGGAGCAAAAATGGCTTCTGGGAAAATGTTCTGTGGACTGAAGATATAAAAGTCTGCCTGATCTGGAGTAGAACTAACAATGTTTCAAAACCAAAAACATCAGACCTTCAGATGTAGGTCTGTACAGTACAGACCAGTATGGTGGACTGTGCTGTAAGGAAGGTCATGACCTGAAGCAACCAGCAGGTCCACCTCTGAATGGCCAACAGACAAACGTTTGAAATGGCTCAGTCAAAATCTCGACCTCGGTCTGACTGAGATGGTCCTAAAGATGAGCAGCTATCACACTTGATGGCAGCTGTTGCTGCCAAAGACAGGAGAGTCAGCTATTAGGGTGTGATTACTTTTTCACACAGTTCCAGCTTGATTAGATTTATGACTTCAGTGAAAGCCATCATAAACTGCCGTTTAGGTTGTCTGTGTGTGACATTAGCATTCAACACTGGCATCAACAGAGGAACGCTGGGGGTTGCTAATACTTTTGACAGCACTGCAGGTTATGCTCCTTTAAAGAGGGCGATTTGAAGCTGGAGTATTTTTCAAACATGATTAGCGCTAGCAGTGCTGAGTGAGAACAGAAAGTTCACATTGGGAGGCATTCAGAGGACAAGCGGGTCGCTATGTCAGGGATTGGGGGGAGGGCACATGAGGGGTAGAGGCAGGGTGGCGAGAGTAGAAACTGCCACGACAAAAGCAGCAGCCAAAGAAAATGTCTGCAGAGAAAGAGGTTTATGTGCAGCTGCAGGCGAGGCAGAGCGAGAACGACCCGGGTTCTGATGTGGTGCCGGAGGCTCAGCGGGGGGCGAGCCGTCCCCTCGGACTACAAACACAAACACTTAGCTAAATGTTAGTTCACGAGCGCCTTGCTGGAAGTGTGAGAATAAACATGCTGGCGCTGGGCGCAACGCTCCACTGAGGGCTTGCCGACGATTCATAAAACTCCCAGAGTTGGGATTGAAACTGAGGCTGGAGAGGCCGGCAGGGAGGAACGCCATGGACAGGCCTGAGGCAGCAGCGCTGGCACCAAGTCAGCTGCTGGAGCTACTGGTGGGTGTAGTGGTGGTGGCAGCACTGCTAACACTGCTGAGGAGACAATCCTTCTTCTTCTTGAGATGTTTTACCAGCCGGGGTTCTGATAAAGGACTGATTTCACAAACCATCCGTCCACACAAACCTGATCAATAATCACATCTTGTCATTAATGATATTCAACACTCTACAGGTTGATTTCTCTAAACCAAATTGGCAACAACAGCCCAAGTACAGCAGAGCAACAATGCAGAAAATGACCAGAAGTATAATCATATCTATTTCTGCATTTCTGCATGCCCCCACTTATGTTACAACCCCCCACAAAACCAATAAGGGTCAGGTCTGGCACTGGGTGTAACACAAAAAGAAGGCAATTCTACAATTTAATTTACAGTTGAAGTAAAATGTCACTCACAGTAGACAAACAGGGAAGCTTTAAACTTCAGGGTCTCCAAGGCCAAAACAACAAACATAACATCCGACTCTTAGTGGTAAAATAGAAACACTTTCTAGAAGAGAACTGAAAAAGAAAGTACAATACCTGAACTCCCTGACTAACCAAAAAACAGGAGAAAACAGTTCAAGAAAATGGCAGAGAACCCCTACCAGCTTCCACTGTGACGAGAAACAAAACTTAAGTTATACACTTTATGCTTCACAAGAATGCTCACAGCAAAACTATACAAAGTCTCCACAAACAATCAGCTCACTGACAAGATCACATCAGATCAAGGCCCAAGGACAAAGGGGTCTGACATCTCCGGTTGGAGCTCTTTATGGGGTGGCTGACGAGCTCCAACACATTGCACCTGTGGCAGCCAGGTAAAGCTGAAACACAAAGAAAGAGCTCTCTCATGAAGAGAGCCCCTAGAGGTCAGTGACTGTAACAACCCAGAGTTCAGATTAATCAATCAATCAATCAATCAATCAAATTTTATTTGTATAGCACATTTCAGCAGCAAGGCATTTCAAAGTGCTTTACATCATTACAAACACAGAAACACAAAGCAACATAGAATCAATCATTAAGTCAAGTTCCATCAATAAATTTGTAATTGATTACATTTCAAATACAATCCTAAACAGGTGGGTTTTTAGTGGAGATTTAAAAGACGTCAGTGTTTCAGCTGTTTAACAGTTTTCTGGAAGTTTGTTCCAAATTTGTGGTGCATAGATGCTGAAAGCTGCTTCTCCTCGTTTGGTTCTGGTTCTGGGGATGCAGAGCAGAACCAGAACCAGAACCTGAGAGGTCTGGAAGGTTGATACAACAACAACAGATCTTTAATGTATTGTGGTGCTAAGCCGTTCAGTGATTTATAAACTAACAACAGTATTTTAAAGTCTATTCTTTGAGCTACAGGGAGCCAGTGGAGGGACTTTAAAACTGGTGTTATGTGCTCTATCTTCCTGGTTTTAGTCAGAACGCCAGCAGCAGCATTCTGGATCAGCTAGGGTTAGGGTTAGCTTCACAGACCTGTGAAGACGCTGTTGCAATAATCAATACGACTGAAGATGAAGGCATGGATGAGTTTCTCTAGATCTGGCTGAGACATTAGTCCTTTAATCCTGGAAATGTTCTTCAGGTGATAGAAGGCCGACTTTGTAACTGTCTTTATGTGGCTCTGGAGGTTCAGGTCAGAGTCCATCACTACTCCCAGGTTTCGGGCTGATCGCTGGTTTTCAGTTGTAATAACTGAAGATGTGCATTGACTCTAGATCTATAACTCTAGATCTATATCTCTAGATCTATAGCTCTAGATCTATAACTCTAGATCTATAACTCTAGATCTATAACTCTAGATCGTTCCTCTTTAGGTCCAAAAATAATAACTTCAGTTTTGTTTCTGTTCAGCTGGAGAAAGTTTTGGCACATCCACACATTTATCTGCTCTAAGCATCTGTTCAGTGATTGGATGGGGTCAAAGGTCACCTGGTGACATCGTAATGTATAGCTGTGTGTCATCTGCATAGTTATGGTAGCTAATATTATTTCCTGTTATAACCTGAGCTAGTGGGAGCATATAAATATTGAATAAAAGGGGTCCTAGGATTGAACCTTGGTGTACCCCACATGTGACCTTTGACCTCTTTGATGAAAAGTTTCCAATTGAAACAAAGAAATCCCTGTTCTTTATGTAGGATTCAAACCAGTTAAGCACTGGACCGGAGAGTCCGACCCAACTCTCCAGTCGATTCAGTAATATGTCGTGGTCAACACTGAGGTCCAACAGAACCAGCACTGTGGTTCTGCCACAGTCCGTATTTATATGGATGTCATTGAACACTTTGACTAGGCCAGTCTCTGTGCTGTGGTGACCATGGAAACCAGACTGGAAGGAGTCAAAGCGGTTGGTTATAGTTAGGAAGCTAGTTAATTGTTTAAAAGCTTTTTCAATAACTTTGCTGATGAATGGGAGGTCAGAGGTCAGAGGTCGGCCTGTAATTCTGCAGTAGTGATTTGTCCAGATTGTTCTTTTTTATCAGTGGTTTGATTACTGCTGTTTTCAGAGCCTGGGGGAAAACGCCTGATGAGAGCCATGAGTTACTATTTGGATCAGATCAGCAGCAATAACAGGCAGGACTTTCTTAAAGAAATGTTCTAGAGTTATAGATCTAGGACATCCAGACAGCAGGAACTGGAGCTTAGTTGACTTATGATTTCCTGTAGGGTTTTATAATTAAGTAGTTGAAATTGGGTCATTTTTCCTGTATTTGTTTTGTTTGGGCTCAGCATTGGTACTGACTTTATAGTGGATGTTCAGATTAATAATCTGATTTTTTGAATTTTCTCTGAAAAGAAGCTGGAAAACTGGTTGCAGGCGGCAATACATTGGAATTCAGGCGTAACGTCACAGGAGGGTTTGTGATTCTGTCAACTGTTGCAAATAAAGCTTGAGCATTATTAATGTTTTTGTTTATGACATCTGCAAAGAAAGCCTCTCTTGCATGTTTTAGTGTTAAATGATAGTTACGTAGACTTTCTTTATAGATGTCACAATGAACGTGGAGTTGAGTTTTACGCCATTTTCGTTCTGCTCTACGGCAGAGTTGTCTTGCAGATCTAACTGTTTGTGCATTTCTCCATGGAGATTTCTTTTTACCAGACACAACCTTCATTTTAATGGAATCAATAATATCTGAAACTTTAGACTGAAAATCATTTACCAACTTATCTACATCATTACAGCTTAGGGGTGAGGAAGAAGAGTAGATTTGATTAAATGTTTCTGCTGTGTTTTCAGTGAGAGAACGTTTTGTGATGGTTGCTGTTTGTCCAAGTGGGTTAAAGCAGTGGTACCCAACCTTTTTTATTACCGCAGACCGGTCAAGACTTCACAATTTTGCTGCTGCTGTTGGTGAAGAAACTGTCAGATAATGCTTCTGCAGGTTGGTGTTTCCGCTAAAGGCTTTTTATTTATTTATTTTTTGCCCCGATTTTCCCTTTACGACAATCTTACAACGTCCTGCAGTGAGTGCTGTGTTACTGGTGAAGTGTTGAATACGCCCGATCTAAAATCGTTCGTATTCAACATTGTCTTGGCCTGATTATCGCAGCCTGTGGGGTTTTTACTGGCTGGGAGCGAAACGCAGCCTGTTGAATGTGACAGGTAGCCAATCAGAAAGCGCGGTGGCGTAAAAATTGGAGGGAATCCCAGACAGTTGTCATGGCAACTGAGAGTCCGGTGGACATCGGAGGTGATATGTGGAAATATTTATTACTATGTGTAAAGGTTATTTTTATATATGTAGTTATGTTTATTCAGTTAAACATGTTAACTACAAAAAAACATAACTCACTTCCAAATCATAGAGCAGCCAATAGAGCAGCTGCTCCGCCATCTTTTATCAAACTTCTTTTCTTTTTTATCGCTTAAAATGAGCCACAAACTATCACTGCTGCTTCTACATCGTCATCCTGTTTGATTATTCTAAATTCATGTTTGGTCTGTTGGGGTTTTACTGGATTTTCTTCTGGAATCGGTTCTGTGGTGTGTTGCTGCTGGACTCACGAACCGACCGAACCTGTTGGACTTTTATCGGCTCTGTGGTCACAGAGGTTTGGAAAATCGGCCCACAATCCTTAAATGGTGTGAACCAGACCTAAAACTCACAAGCTCCTCTCCTCTCGTCTCTCCACTGCCCTAACGCTCTCTGACTCTGGTCGCTATGGTAACGTTTACATATCCCTTCAAAATAAAATACAGATGCGCCACAAAAACGAACATTTTACTTTGGTGAAAACTTTAACTCAGGATAACGACTAATGGAGCCCTGAGCTTGTTTCTCTGCAACCAGACGGTCCATCTGGGAGAGACGAGAGACGATGAGACCGGAAGTGTTGCTGATGCTCAGGGTTCTTGGTCTCTAGTGGAGAAGCAGCTTGAAGCTTCATTGCCTCATTAACATCCGGTCACCATATCATGCAGAGCTTGGACTGTGGGAATCACCTGCCGGGATAAATCCATCCTCCTGTCTCTTCTCTGGGCCTTTTCCCTTCACAAAGAAACTTTCCAAACAATCTGATCCGTTTCTGACTCATTTTGCTGCTTGTGGCTCCATGTTGGCGGCAAGACGGAACCGAGAGAATCCGGTTAAAGGACTTTCAAAATAAAAGATCCTCTAGACTCAAATAATACATAAAACGGAAATATTTAATTATTTCTTGTGCGGCCCGGTACCAATTGGTCCACGGACCGGTACCGGGCCGCGACCCGGGGGTTGGGGACCACTGGGTTAAAGGATAAAGAACTTTCAAAAATAACAGCGAAGTGATCCGACAGGGCGACATCAGTTACAGACACATTGGAAATATTCACACCCTTACTGATAACCAGGTCCAGTGTGTGTCCTTGAGTGTGTGTTGCTTGTTTGACATGTTGTGTTAGAGCAGCGGTCGGGAACCTTTTTGACTCAGAGAGCCATAACAGCAAAATATTTGGAAATTTATTTCAGTGAGAGCCATATAATATATTTTAAGACTGAATTCAACTAAATGTGAGTATAATAAGCCTCTGAATTTATTTTTTTACATAATGTTGTTATAATACTCACCATTAATGTGACTTCTGGTGCTGCATGAATTTGCTGATGGCTTTGTAGTCTGGTTGGTACTTGGTAAGGTTAAGCTTCATGCAAGCGTTGAGGCTTTCATCCGTTAAACGTGATCGTAGGTTGGACTTGATGTTGTTAAGATGTGAGAATGACTGCTCACATGCATACGTAGATCCAAACATGGTGCTGCTCAGTAGCTCTTGGCACGCTTTCTTTCTGCTGTCTCCTGCCGGGTATTTTGACGCAAAGGTAGCATGGCGTGTGTCGAAGTGCCGCTTTACATTCGACCGTTTCATCGACGCAATTTTGTCATTGCAAATTAGACACACCGCAGAACCTGCTCTCTCCACAAAGGCAAATTCTTCGGTCCATTCGTCCTGAAATGTACGATACTCCTCGTCTTTTTTTCTTTTCGCCATCTTCTTCGTCGAAGGGTTAGCTTCGAGCTAATGCCCGAGCAGACTGATTCAAAAGGGGGCATTTACCTGTTTACCCAGCAACAGACAACGTAGGCTATTATCATCCAATTAAAATAATGGACTGCTCCTGCAGCCAATAGCAACCCTGAACAGGACATGAGAGGTGGAAAATCGATGGATGGATAAAAACTTGTTTTAATCCATCCAAATTAAATATTTTATGTTTTATCTGCGAGCCAGATGCAATCATCAAAAGAGCCACACCTGGCTCGCGAGCCATACGTTCCCGACCCCTGTGTTAGACCAAAAGTCTCTAAAATATTAGAGAGCTTTTTTGCCCCTCTGTCTTGGGGGTTGTCAACATGAATGTTGAAATCACCGACAATTATTAAACAATCATAATCAATACATATGAGAGATAGAAGCTCATTAAAATCAGTAAAGAAATTTTCCACGTATGTTGGAGTTTTGTATAAAGTTAGTGTCAAAGTTCGTTTGTGGCCTTTAACCTCAATTCCAAGATACTCATAAGAGGTGACATGACCCAAAAAGATTTTACTACTATATATGGTATTCTTAAATACCGTAAATTAATGAGCTTTAAATTAATGAGCTTAACTTCAAGGCACTGAAAACTGGCAGTAGCATCTATCCATTATCTAACCCTTGCCCTCTCAGAGTCATGGGGGGGTGGAGCCTGTCTCCAGGGGGCGAGAGGCGGGGTCGCCTGGCCAGGTAGCCAGTCCGTCGCAGGGTAACACAGAGACAGACAGGGATTGTTGTTTTCGGACTGTGGGAAGAAGCCAGAGAACCGGGGAGCGCCCACGCATGACCAGGGAGACACTGGGATTTCAACCTCGCACCTTCTTGCTGCAAGGCAACAGTTCCACCAACCAGCCCAGACAACAAGATATTTCTGAGATTATTACATAATAAAACACTCTGATCATCACATTATTTTTACACACAGAAATAGAAAATACAACTTAATCTACATACCCAACTTTCACTGAACACGACTTCACTAAGAGATTTTTTAGTTGTGTACAAACTGTAATGTCACTCGGGCCTTATTTATGGATTTAAATTAAATGTTTAATAAACAGACAACTTGTGTACCAAAAAGAAGAACAACAATTTTTGAAGGGCACTTTTTTTGTCCAGAGGAAGAAGGGCAGGTGCTCCAGCACCACTTAGTGTCCATCTGTGACACAGGCATCCTGATGGAGCCAGAACTTCAGCTGAGCCTGGTAGCTAGTTTGTAGCTAACGCCACCTGGCCTGCCTGATGAAATGTGTTGCGTCCTGGTCCAGACTCTGTCCACATGTGGAGTGGTGCACTGCTCCTCCCACTGCTGCCCCCTGCAGGCTGATAATTACCAGCAGAAACTGGTGCAGAGCTCAAAGCTGGAGTCTTAGACTAACTGTTACCACAGCCGCTCTGTGCGCCGCCGTGACGACACCAGAGCACAAACCTCAAATTAACGTTCCTCCTGAATCTGCAGCACATGCTTGAAATAATCCTGAACACATAACTCCCCTCTGCGGTGCTTTCTAAATATTTCCCTCTCTTTCTGCATCGCTGTGTAATTATGTCTCTCTATATAAATCCAGATCCCACAATTACAACCAGCCTCGACTCGGCCCGCATAGCAACACGCTGCCGTGCACCCACTCACACTTCCAGACACGCATGCCGCTGCACCGCCTCGGCCTGCGCAACATCTGTTTTCTCACTCGGAGCCGGAACATGCTCACCCTCTCAATTATACCCTCCACCTACAAAAGCCTCCCTCTTCGGGGGGTGGAGGGCATCTGGGGAGACTTAGGCCAGATTAAACTCAGTTTACGGAGGAATGACTGTGGGATGTTTCGCTGCTGGATCTCGGCGATGTGAGGATGGTGAAGATGGAGGTGTAACGCAGCACTGGACACCACGCCATGGGGCCTCGTGGGGCCCGTTTCCTGCTTTATGTATTAATGCAAACATGGTAAAGCTGCTGGCCTTACTGCAGAAAGGGTCCCGGCTGTCTGCACGGCGCAGAGAGGCGACTCGTTGAGTCAAACGTTCCTGAGAAGGCCTCCTTGTTTCCAACGGCGTTTCTCTCCCTCCTAGTCTCGGGGCCACCAGACGCCCCGGGGGCCCTTTAATCAAGGCCACATGTCCACAGTTTACGACTCGCCACCTCCAAGCGCTGAAGCTTTACAGCTGCCACTGCCTGAATCCATTGATCTGAGGCGCTGTGAACTCCTCCAGCTAAGGCTGCAGCATCGGCACCATGCTGCCAGCACTGCAGCTGAAGCCAGGAGGGTGAGCTGCGATGGGCCCATAAATGGCTTCCTGCCTCTCACACCTCTGATCATGTCCTGGTAAAACACAACGCAGCCTGGCCTGACATCCTGCGGCACCTGTTGGCTCCAATCTGGCCTTTCTCAGGAACCCTGCAGCTAAATGTTTCAATCATCAATAAAAAGAATGGATGGTTTGCTTGTTGAGCAAACTGAACAAAGAGGTGGAGCCTGGAGTTTTTCTGGACGGCCCTGAACTCCACCTTTGTTCTAATGCTATTCTCAAATCAATTAGATGGAATTGCCTCCATTTAACTTGAGATGCTATCGCAGTAACGACAGAACCGTTCATTATTCATCAGAGTCTGCGCATGCTGAGCAGCACAGATGAGGAGATAGACTGGAGCAGAACCAGGCCAAACCTCCAGCTCTAAGCTGGTTCTGGTCCAAGGCTTTGGTCCAAGGTTCTGGTCTGGTTCTTTATTCAAGGTTTTATCAAGACTGGAAACATCTGAAATGTAACCATTTCCTTCACCTGGATAGGTTGAAGGAACCTTCAAAGGAAAGGAAAACAGATCAATATTCCGTTCATCAGTTCATTTTTTTTTTTTTTTTTTTTTTTCCAAGATGGCGCCGGCACAGCTGGCTGCTTGCAGACGCAGCTCCCGTCGTGTGTGTTAATCTGTGTATATTTGCTGTAACCGATTAAGGATCCGTGCTTAAAGAACCCATAGATCATCAGTTAAGCTTTCCACAATGGCTGGATGTGGTTCTGTCGCTGTTCTCTGCGTTCTTCTGCTACTTTTTCTACTCTTTATTACGGAGAACCTCGCCGAACGGAGTAGCGGCATTGTTTACGTACGTGAACAGCTGATTGCGCTGTGTAAGCCTCTGCTGCTGCCCGGAGACAGGCCTGTGGTCCCAGAGGAGCTACGGAGGAGACGCCGGGGCTGCAGGTCTGGAGCTAAACGGAGGGGGAAGAGGAGACGGCACAAGCCAGCGGTACCGGCGATTATTGTGGGGAACGTGAGGTCTCTGGGGAATAAGACAGACGAACTCACGGCACTGGTGAGAACCCAAAAGGAGTACTGGGAGAGCAGTATCTTCTGCTTCACGGAGACCTGGCTACACTCGCTTATTCCGGACTACAGCGTGGAGGTCCCTGGATTTTCCTTGGTGCGGGGGACAGGGACTTTTCCAAGAGTCGGAAGAAGAAGGGCGGCGGGATTGCACTTTATGTGAGTGAGAGGTGGTGTAATCCCGGTCATGTTAACGTGAAGGAACAGATTTGTAGCCCGGACATTGAACTTCTGGCTGTGAGAATGCGGCCGTATTATTTACCGAGGGAGTTTACGTCCGCCATTTTGATCGCTGTTTACATTCCCCCATCAGCTGATGCAGTGGTGGCCTGTGACGTCATCAGCTCTACCGCAGCCAAACTCCAGACTCAACACCCGGACGCCTTCATGGTCATCACAGGTGACTTTAACCATGCCTCATTGGACAAAACTCTACACAACTTCCAGCAGTATGTTGACTGTCCCACCAGGGAAAACAAAATGCTGGATCTCCTGTATGCTAATGCCAAAGATGCATACAGCGCCACAGTCCTGCCCCCCCTTGGCAGGTCGGACCACATCTTGGTAAGGATGACTCCCAAGTATGTCCCTCTAGTGAGTAGGCAGCCTGTGCGCATCAGGACGGTGAGGAGGTGGACACAGGAGGCAGCTGAGGCACTGCAGGACTGCTTTGGGTCGACAGACTGGGATGTGCTCTGTGGGCCTCATGGGGAGGACATCGACAACATGTCTGACTGCATCACGGACTACATCAGATTCTGTGAGGACACTGTCATGCCAGCCCGGACCGTGCGCTGCTTCTCCAACAATAAACCCTGGATTACCAGTGACCTGAAGGCACTTCTAAACAAAAAGAAGATGGCTTTCAGGTCTGGAGATAAGGAGGAGCAGAGGAGAGTCCAGCGTGAACTCAGAGAGACACTGAGGACATGCAAGGACAACTACAGGAGGAAGCTTGAGTCCAAACTCGAGCAGAACAGTGTGAGAGATGTGTGGAAAGGAATGAAGCAAATCGCTGGGATGAAGGGGAAAGACACACAGACATCTGGGAGCCTGGATAGAGCAAACCAGTTTAACCAGTTTTTCAACAGGTTTAGCTCACCTCCTGCTACTCCCCTACCACCACCATCCCCCCACACATCCACACTGCCCCAAGTTGTTCAATCCACCTACCGGCATTCTCCTGCACACCACCTCTCCTTCAGCCCCCCACCCCCACCCCCTCCCCCATCTCCACTGCAGACAACAACACCTACCCCCAGCTAACGGTGACTACAGGCCAGGTTGAGAGACAGTTGGAGCGATTACACCAGGGGAAGGCTGCAGGACCTGATGGCATTACACCACGGATCCTGAAGACCTGCTCCTTCCAGCTGGCCCCGGTACTGGCACACATGTACAACCTGAGCTTGAGGCTGGAGAGAGTCCCGCTGCGGTGGAAGACATCACATGTGGTTCCTGTTCCCAAGAAGCCAAGGCCATCTGACCCAGAGGACTACAGACCAGTTGCTCTCACATCTCATGTGATGAAGGTCATGGAGAGACTGGTCCTGGCCCAGCTGAGGCCTCGGGTGAGGACGTTTCTAGACCCCCTGCAATTTGCCTACCAGCCCCACTTAGGAGTGGACAATGCCGTCATCTTCCTGCTGCAACGAGCACTGTCGCACCTGGATGGTGGAGGAGACACTGTGAGAATCACATTCTTTGATTTCTCCAGTGCCTTCAACACCATCCAGCCTCTGCTGCTGGGTGAGAAGCTGCGGAGGATGGGTGTCGACGACTCAGTGATCTCCTGGGTGACTGACTACTTGACAGGCAGGCCACAGTTTGTCCGTCTGGGCAGTGTCCTGTCTGATGTGGTGGTCAGTGACGTAGGAGCTCCACAGGGAACTGTGCTTTCTCCCTTTCTCTTCACCCTGTACACCACTGATTTCCAGTACAACTCTGAGTCATGTCACCTACAGAAGTTTTCTGATGACTCAGCGGTTGTCGGGTGTATAGGGGATGGAGGGGAGGGGGAGTACAGGACACTGGTGGACAGCTTTGTGGAGTGGTCTGAGCAGAATCACCTGAGGCTCAACATTAGTAAGTCCAAAGAGATGGTGATTGACTTCAGAAGGAAGAAGATACCTTCACGGCCACTGAAGATCAAAGGGGAAGTGGTGGAGGAGGTGGAGGATTACAAATACCTGGGAGTTGTAATCGGCAACAGACTGGACTGGGCATCTAACACTGACGCTGTGTGCAGGAAGGGGATGAGCAGACTCTATTTTTAAGGAAGCTGAGATCCTTCAAAGTGTGCAGCAAGATGTTGGAGACCTTTTATCACAGTGTTGTTGCTGGTGCCATCTTCTTTGCTGCTGTGTGTTGGGGAAGCAGCATCAGAGCCAGCGACTCTAATAGACTGGACAAAATCATCAGGAAAGCTGGCTCTGTACTGGGACTAAGGCTGGAGTCCCTGGAAACTGTGGTGGAGAGGAGGACACTGAAGAAGGTTCTGTCTATTATGGACAATAAACAGCACCCTCTCCACCACATAGTGGACAGACAGCGGAGCACCTTCTCACATAGGCTGCTCCAGCTCCGCTGTCGTAGGGACAGATACAGGAAATCCTTCCTGCCACAGGCCATCTCACTGTACAATAAAAGCTAAATCATTGTTCTGCACTAATCAGTCCGATTTCGCACAACTGCACTGTGGCACACTTGCTGTACATATATTTAAATATACATATCTGCATTTTTTTTTAATCTTTACAAGGACTGCTCTAAGTTGCTTTTTATATTAACAGCATTTCATATTTTTACAATTCATAGCATTTTATATTTTATATTTATTTTTTATTTTATCTACAACTACTACTCAGTGGTAGTTGTTATTGGGTCTTGTCTCTATGCTGTAACTGCAAAGTAATTTCCCTGCTGGGATGAATAAAGTACTTCTATTCTATTCTATTCTATTCATTTGTAGATATTTCTGCCACAAATTCAAGGTAAAGTTTTGTATTTTACTGAAAATGAGGGAAGAAGTCTTGAAATTTCTGTTTGGAAAAGTCAGGAATTCTGTCATGAGAAGCCTGATGAGGGAAACCTCCAGGTAAATCCTGATCTTGAAGTTGTCTCTGTCTCCAGTGTCCCGTTTCTCCAGCCCAAGGTTGACTCCTCGGCTGAACAGGAAGAGGGCGCTGTCCATCTCCCCGCTGTCGGACGCCAGCATTGACCTGCAGACCATGATTCGCACGTCGCCCAACTCCTTGGTGGCCTACATCAACAACTCGCGCTCCAGCTCAGCAGCCAGCAGCTCCTATGGACACCTGTCTGTGGGAGGACTCAGGTGTGGATGTTAGCCAGCTCTGCACAGCGCTAGGCATGTTAGCAGTCTGTGACAGTTCATGGCTCTTTTCCCTTAGGTGTTGGAGTTGTGTTGGTTAGCAGGGCACTAGAGTTCCTGAAGGTCTTTCAGAGGCTCAGCTTGCTTTCTGGAGCATTGGGTTCTGTGTAAAGTTTCCAGGCCTTCATTCTGAATCTTCTGCTCCGTGTCTTCCTGCAGCCCGACCTTCAGCTTCCCCCACTCCCTCAACCCTGTGGCCTACCAGCAGCTGCTGTCCCAGCAGAGACCGCTCAACGCCTTCGGTCAGACGGCCCCCATCTTGCAGCCACCACCGCCCTCTTTCCCCGCCCGCCAGCACCCCAACGCTGCGTCCTCCATGTCTGCAGAGGTGAACCAGGTAGGTCCAGCATGACAAGCCTTCTGAACTCGCTTCACTTACAGACCAGCTTCACCTGCTCACCAGTGATTCTCAAGTTGTGGGGTTCGGGCCCTAGAGGGATGTAGTGTCATGACGGTAAGGGGGGGAGTAGCTTCACCAATTTCAGACCCCAACTCGTTTCCATGGCAACAGCATGAGGTGGGATTATGCAAAAAGCATTGGTCCCAGTTGCTGCCATATGAGGGCATAGTTTATTAATTTTGACGACACGTGAACATGGCGCTATTTCAGGTGGAGTGCAGGAAGTTCTTAGTTAATGAAGCCAACCGTTGGCGAGACTCCGTATTGTAGAGCTTGAAATCTGTTTTTTTGTTTGTTTGTTTTGTTTGATTAAGGGTCATATTGGCCCAAGTGGTCTTTACTTGAAAGTGGTCAGACAGAAAAATGGGTAATGAGACAGAGCATGTGGCAAAGGTCACCAGGCCAGGACTTGAACATGGAGGACTAAGGCCTGCATGTGAGGGTTGTGCTTTACCCCTGCACCAACACAGCACCCCTTTCCAATGCAAAGATACACAAACAAATGTGATGGATATAAAGAATATGAAACAAATTAAAGATTTACCAACACTCGAAGATGTTGGTATCAGAAACAACCTGGTTCTTTAAGTATCCCACAATACCAAGCAGCAGACGAAAGCCTAGAGAAGTCTGGAGGTGTAGAACTTTTTCTCAGCGGGTGGGTCCAGATCCTTGATACCAAACAGCTCCATGAAAAATGTGGTTTGGTCTTTATTATGATGAGTGTCATATACTGTTTAATAATATATGATGCCAGCAGCTAGCAATTGTGGCTATAATGTCAATGTAACCCATGTGACTGCCATGACTGAATCCCATTCCCTTGATGTTCCAGGAACGTCGCTGTCCGGTTTTCAGGGCTGCTGTCCACTGTGGCTCCATAGACACGTGAAAGAACCATGACTTGGATAATCCAAGGACAGAAGTGGGTTAGATGTAGAAGTTGATTAAAATAGGCTAAGGTACATTTACGCCCGACTGCATGATAACACACATTTTTAAGCCCTCTTATTTATTTGTCATGGTCCTGTTTATTCATTCATACACTCCTGGCTAGCTCGCCACATGAAACTGGTTTGGGTGCACATGGAAACCCAGAAACCAGGTTGGAAAGCGAACCTGCTGTTAACAAAGCAGTTGCCCCTTAAACGTCCCAACATAAAATTCACTTTTTACAGTATTGTTCTGTGAGTTTTTTACATGTCACATTTACAAATGACAACATTTGGCCCTCGGTAATAAGCTTTCCTGTTTTCTTGATTACAAGTCAGAGCAGTGGTAAACATGGGAACTGTGTCAACCACCTGCCTGCCATCTGCACTCTGGAGGTTCAGCTACGTGAAAGGTGAAACCAGCCTGTTGCTTTGGCCGAGATCCCTGACCTGAACAGATGCTGCCAGGCCCAGTTATAATGGTGAACCAAGAAAGGGTGCAAGTCAGCTCTGATATTTACACGTTTGAGGCCTCCGAGTGGTCCAAGTTTTATTCATGTTGGAGTTCTTTACTTTATTTTAATTTATCTTGTCTCTGCTTTAAAATAAAACATACGTTAATGTTGGGTGAAAGAGCTAGGAAGGAAGGAGAGGAGGAACAATGATAGATATCTGGGTAGAGTTACCTTCTCTATTTAGAGTAAACACAATCTTTGTTCAACTACATTTTAATATGACCCATATTTGTCCCACTATTAATGCAAATAACATGCTGATTTTGTTCAAATGTATAAATAAATGTATTTTTATTATTTCTAAATATGTCCTAATCTCAGTTAATCTGAATGAAATGCTCAGAGCCGCTTTAAGTCAACATGGAATATAACACTGAACACAACAGGATATTAAAGTGTTGATAATAATCTTAATAAAAATGACAAAATATTGAGTTTTACACTGCCTGGCCAAAAAAAAGTCGCCACCAAAAAATGGTCACACTCTCTAATATTTTGTTGGACCGCCTTTAGCTTTGATTACAGCCCGCATTCGCTGTGGCATTGTTTCAATAAGCTTCTGCAGTGTCACAAGATTTATTTCCATCCAGTGTTGCATTAATCTTTCACCAAGATCTTGTATTGATGATGGGAGAGTCTGACCACTGCGCAAAGCCTTCTCCAGCACATCCCAAAGATTCTCAATGGGGTTAAGGTCTGGACTCTGTGGTGGCCAATCCATGTGTGAAAAAGATGTCTCATGCTCCCTGAACCACTCTTTCACAATGTGAGCCCCATGAATCCTGGCATTGTCATCTTGGAATATGCCCGTTCCATTTGGGAAGACAAAATCCATTGATGGAATAACCTGGTCATTCAGTATATTCAGGTAGTCAGCTGACCTCATTCTTTGGGCACACAATGTTGCTGAACCTAGACCTGACCAACTGCAGCAACCCCAGATCATAGCACTGCCCCCACAGGCTTGTACAGTAGGCACTAGGCATGATGGGTGCATCACTTCACCTGCCTCTCTTCTTACCCTGATGCGCCCATCACTCTGGAACAGGGTAAATCTGGACTCATCAGACCACATGACCCTCTTCCATTCCTCCAGAGTCCAATCTTTATGCTCCCTAGCAAACTGAAGCCTTTTTTCTGGTTAGCCTTACTGATTAGAGGTTTTCTTACGGCTACACAGCTGTTCAATCCCAACCCCTTGAGTTCCCTTCGCATTGTGCGTGTGGAAATGCTTTTGCGTTCACAATTAAACATACTCCTGAGTTCTGCTGTTGTTTTTCTTCCATTTGATTTGACCAAACGTTTAAGTAATCGCCGATCACGATCATTCAGGATTTTTTTCCGACCACATTTCTTCCTGGAAGACGATGGTTCCCCACCATCCTTCCAGTTTTTAATGATGCGTTGGACAGTTCTTAACCCAATTCTAGTAGTTTCTGCAATCTCCTTAGATGTTTTCTCTGCTTGATGCATGCCAATGATTTGACCCTTCTTAAACAGACTAACGTCTTTCCACGACCACAGGATGTGTCTTTTGCCATGGTTGTTTAAGAAATGAGGAGTTACTCATTGCATCAGCTGGGGTTAAATAACTTGTTGCCAGCTGAAAGATAATCGCCTATGCAGCACTTATCCAATAGGAGGCTTGAACCTATTTGCTTAGTTAAATCCAGGTGGCGACTTTTTTTTTGGCCAGGCAGTGTATAAATCAGTTGGATTTCTTGCCACAAATGAACATGCTTGGTTTAAATGTTAATGATTAAAGGTCGATTGTTTAATGAAACAATAACAGGTTTATTGTCCAGAGAACAAGCTGCTCAGATTTATTTATTCATCACTTTTCACAGATAAAAATCACAAAGTGCTTCACAATAAGATCAAACAGCAAAATAATTCAAATGAGCAAATGAAGGAATAAATGACTAAAAATAAATAAAGAGGTGACAGAAAGGTTGTGACCTCCAGCTGACGCCCTTCCTGGCGTCTCTGGGAATGCCGCTACAGCTTTATTAGTGCTGATCAGAACCATATCCTGTCTTTGCAGAGCGTTTGGGTGGGATTAGACCCTCTGCTGATGCAGCCTCAAACCTCCCCTTCTCTCTGCCTCCATTAGCGCTTAAAGGCCTTCAGCCTCTGTCATGTTCAGAGTCATTGGGTAGATCAAAGCCCCCACTCCTAATGCATCCGGCCCAATCTGCAACAGCAGCAATAACTCTTCTTTCATATTTTGGCAAGGTTTCTGCGATCTCAGTCATCTAAACTGTTTAGTCTTGGCGGCGGCTCCCAGTCTGAC
>NC_045678.1:32377155-32396481 GCF_003331165.1 Xiphophorus hellerii | reverse complement strand
GAATCCAGCTCTGCATTTCTGCTGAGCTGGATTCAGAGTTTTAGTTATTTGTCTCTCTTCTGCTGCCCCTAAAACAACTGCAGCACCTGGAAGGAAGGTCCTAATCATTTCAAATCATACTTGAAAAATATGCCAATAAATTGAAGGAACTTAGAGCATTGATGGATGAATCACAAAGTAAAGGGGAGCATTGGGGAGTCTAAGGAAAAGTCAGAGTCTAACATGGAGACCTGCTGTGCTAACGTAGTGTTGGTCCATCACCAGTGAGAGTGCTCCATCTCAGCGTGCTTCATGTCCATCAGGTCCAAGCGTTCACATCCTTCACACACCTGCAGACCGCAGCTTCATGATTCAGAGCTGGAGTCGCTCTGAGCCTGCAGAATCAGGAATCCCCTCAGAGATCCTACCAGAACTCCTGTCCGCTGGTCTGCTGAAACACCGAGGAGGGAAAACCTCATAAAGCAGAATCAGACAGAACGCACAAAGATGAGCAAAAGTTTTATACGAGTTATCTGGACCGTTCAGAACCACAGAGCAATGCTCATCAGCTGGGTCAGATACGCCTCAGGCGCTTCCTGCTGGACTTTCTGCCCCGGCTGCGTCTGGCTGGCGGTGGTTTGGTTCTGTTCAGAGGTTTCTGATGAAACCACCCCACGCTTGGCTCAGGTAATCTGTTCTGCCACACATCTATAATGCTTCACCAAAGATCTAATGAACTGACAATTCCCTGCGGTAGTACGACACGCTTCATCCAGAGGCGGCCCAGAGACCAGTTCAGGAGTCTGTTGGTCATCTGACTCTTCTTTCAGATGTTTCTTCCTCTAACTTCCCTCTCTTGTCTTTGTGTTGCTCAGAGCTCCGGTGGAGATCCGGCGGTCAGCAGCACAGTCAATCCGCTGAACACCAAGAGGACCAAGGTGAAGACTGAAGCAGAGGGTCCAGTTCCCATTTCACCGTCCGCTCAGGTGGGACCAGCAGAACCAGAACCAGGAGGCGGAACAGCTCCGCTCCCCGGACCACCAGCTTTTACCGATTCACCTTTGATTGATTGTAACAAAGCTGCAGATTAAGGATCAGATTAACCAGTCAGAATAAAGCGGTTGTTCTCCCTCCCGCTTGTCGTTGCCATCAGGACCACGCCGCAGGAGTCCTGGACCTGAGCGAAGATCTGGACAAGGACGAGTGCAAGCAGGAGCCAGAGGCCGTTTACGAGACCGACTGCCACTGGGAGGGCTGCGGCAGGGAGTACGACACCCAGGACCAGCTTGTCCACGTGAGACCCAGGGATTATTTAATCCGTATGCTTCACAGCCAGTTTGCACTGCAGCCATCAGATGAGCATCAGACTGGCTCAGTTCCTGTCAGGTGTAGTCCAAGATTAGGATTAAGGGTTATGAAACGGTGAAGTGACCCAGAGTTCTGAGACTGGGTCAGCCCGGCTGATGAAGTCCAGAAGGAGTACCTCATTCTGGTTCTGGTCCTCCCATCCATAATCGGGCTTTGGCCCAAGCACCATATGAACCGAACCAGGCGGTCCAGTTCAGTTATTAAAGACATTTCAAGTTAATTCCAGTTCGGTCCAGACTAATGGTTCTGGTTCTAGTGGATCTAAACCCACCCAAAACCAGAAGGTCCAGACCCAGATCAGGCATACTTCCACTCATTCTACTCTTCTTTACTTCATCACCTGGTTTCTATAGTTCTATCTGCACTGTGTGTAGAGCTGTGTCTGCTGCAGAGACACGGCTGACCTGAGCTGCTTTCCTCCACGCAGCACATCAACAACGACCACATCCACGGAGAGAAGAAGGAGTTCGTGTGCCGCTGGGAGGACTGTTCCCGGGAGCTGAAGCCCTTCAAGGCCCAGTACATGCTGGTGGTCCACATGAGGAGACACACCGGCGAGAAGCCGCACAAATGCACGGTGAGGAGGGCTGGGAACATGATGGGAACATGATGGGAACATGATGGGAACATGAAAACCTTGTGCAAACCTGGTTGTTTGAAGGTGAACATGGAAGCGAGGGCAGGATGTAGGCACTGTTCTTCTCTGTCTGATCAACATTCTGACCAGGTGTACTTTCTACTGGTACCAGATGGTACCAAACACAAACTTCAATTCAGTTGGAGATGTTCTGCATCAGACAACAGAAAGAAACCGAATGTGAAGGAAAATTATTTATTGGTTTTCCACAGTGTGCATAAATATTCACGCCCCACAGTCAGAAGTTTGGTCCGTCTCCAAGAGATCCTCAGTTGGATTTAGGTTTGGACTTTGACTAGGCCACTGACTGTACAGATTTAGATGGTGTGATTTGGAGGTTGAGCTGTTCTTTATTTAGGGGCATCAGAGTGAAGGTACTGAACTTAAATGCAAACCAACACTTTAACAGTCAGTTACCCTAACCATCCCAGTTCAGCTCCACTCTGTTGGTTCATCACCCTAAAGCCCATAAAACAGGCTTCTGGGTCGAACCACCATCAAGATGGTCGCATAGCGAGAGCGCTCCTGGTTGAACCAGAGTAATTAGAGAAATTCCCCCAAATAAACTAAGTAAATCTACCACTATAACTCCTTAAGATGGAAATAAAAGATGTACCACTGCTTCAAGCAATAAATGCAGACTGAAGTCAGATGGGTGAGAGAGACGGGACACAGCAAGAATTAGCAGTTAGCGCATTGAAGCTAACAAGCAAAAAGGCGCAGCGTCTAAAAATGGCCGACTCCGAACTGATTCTGAGAGAACTAAGAGGGTTTCGCCAAGAAACTAAAGATCAATTTGAGACCAGAAAAGAAGAAATAGCGAAGGTGAACACCAGAATGAAGGAGGTGGAGGGACATATTGAGAAGGCAGAAGAAAGGATCCTAAACACGGAGGAGGTCATCATGGCTATGCTAAAGCTACACGTTAAGCTGGAGGACAAATTGATGGATCTGGAAAGCCGATCCAGACGTGAAAATGTAAGAATGTATGGGGTACCGGAGGGATCCGAGAAGGAACTGACAATGATCTCATTTGTCGAAAGCTTACTGCATGAAGGTCTTGAGTTTTATGATTTACCTGGCAAGAAAATCATATTAACCTGGATCACGACTATCCACCTCTCATACTTAAAAGACGAAGGGAATATACAGAAACCCACTAAGTATTGAAGGAAAATAATGTCCCCTTTGAAGCCCTCTTCCCCACGAAGCTGCATGTTAGATACGAAGACGGAACCAGAACCTACGATACGGTAGAGGAGGCATCAGAGGACCTGCTGAGACGAGGCTTCACTGTGCCAACCGTCAAACCTCCGGAGACGCTCATGGAGCAGGTGCAGCAACTGTCCTGGACGAGAGTGGACCGACGAGCCACGAAGGGCGCATTTAAAGCCGGCCGGGGCTCCAGCTACAAGGAGAAGCTGCGAGCCTTCAGGAGAACGTCTGCGGGCCCCTCCGGGACCTAGCGGATCTTCCCCAGACCGAAGACGGCGGGAGGACTTGTGAAATATCTTCAACCAAATCTGTGGTGGAAACAAACTATAGAATAATTCGGTTCTTTTGGGACCTTTTTTCCTTTGGAGTTGGGACACTTTTCTCGCTTTTTCCTTTTTTTCCGACATGCGACTGTTGCAGGCAAGGGCCTCTCCCTCTGGACCGAGGAGGGGGACTTTGTGGGGACTCAACAGGGTCAGGTTAATAGACCCCTACCTAGGAAGATACATGGACAAATTGTGTTCAGTTTTATGTGTATTATGTTAGTCGTAATGTCGAAGCACCGAGTTACAGTCATTAGTAGTTTGTATACCAGGTGTTATCTAAATGTGCCACTTGGAGACTCCAAATAGAGACTTGGACAACACCTGTACATCCTCAAAAATAAACATGTCCAAAATGACATTTCTTTTTGTGCTATTTTGATCAATCTTGAAATCCACAAGCAAAATACTTTATTCTACAGATTTATTGTATTTTCCAGTCCATACATTCAAGACTCAATGTGTATTTACAAGAAATAAAAGTAAAAAATCTGGGTGAAGCAAAATTTTTCAATTTCCTTTGTGTTACAAACATAATAGCTACAAACTACTTACAGTTAAAGTATTTTTGACTACAAAAATAGAAAATTCAGCTTGTCGTCTTCATAAAGAGACCAAGCTTTTGCATGAACTCCAAATTGTTCAAGAACAGCAGCTGATTTAATTTGGGTTTGCCTGTTCAGGCATTTTTGGTGATTTTGGTACCGCCAGTTAAGGGGTTAAGTTTAACCCCTTAACTGGCGGATAGAATCCATCAGGATGAATATCCTTCCACAGTTACTGTACTTATTTCAGTGTTTACCAGTCAGAATCCCACCTAAACGGTTCTTAGAATGGGATAGATTAATAGCGAGGTATTTGTGGCAGGGTTAGGATAAAAAGGCCAGAATTAAGTTTAGAACTCTGCAACTAAAAAAAGAAAAGGGTGGAATGGGCCTTAATACAACCATGCAGCCCAGCTGAGACCTTTAGTCTGCCTCTGTTCACCATCATATACTGCAGCGTGGAAGGAAAGAGAAGGAACGACGATAAAAGGAATCCCACTAACAGCCCTACTTAGTGATTATAAATTATAAAAACAGCAGATCCCAGAAGACTCTATAACTGGTAGCTTCCTCAAGTCCTGGCAGGAATTGGCTAAAATTTGCAAAATAGGAGACATATCTAAACTTATGAGGTGGTGTGCCTATGATTCAGATTTTACACCAAATAGAATTGATAACAGATTCAAGTTATGAATCTCAAAAGGATTAACTACCTATTATTCATTTGCCCACAAAGGGATATTTCAGAGTTTTGAAACCTTACAGACGGATCATGGACTGGAAAAAGATGATTTTTTAGGTACCTGACATTATTTTAATAGAAATTTTAAAGAGGTGTTGACAAAAAATGATTCAAGTTTCATGGAGGTATTTCTATCACTAATTAATCCCAGATCAGACAGCAGAATTATCTCTAAGTTATATAATGCCATACAGCTATCTAAACATGAGAATACAGAATACATAAAGAGGAAATGGAAATTAAGGTAATAATCCCACAAGAAGGCTGGGAGGAAATCTGTCAGCTGCAGTGGGTCTCCACCGGATCAAACACATGGCGGGAGATTTGCTGGAAAAATGTCGCACCATTTTTTGTTCCACCCATTCAGAGACGATATGGAAGCAACGGGGACGCCTGCTGGAGACTCTGTGGGTCCAACGGAGCCAAACCACTTCCATGTTTTTGGGACTGCCAAGTAATAAAACCATATTGGGAAAAGTTCCACAAACACATTGAAAATATATTTAATGTAAAAATTTCATTCAAATGTGAATCTTTGTATTTGCACTCCCCGTTATTGTTCAATTTTGTTATCGTTCACAACTAAAATCAGTGACAGTCTGTAAAAAAATACTAGAAAGGCAGTATGTACAAAATCACTTGGACTGTGCTTCCATCCTCATGTACAACCTTAAATGGGTAAAGCTGTAACTAATGAATGAGAAGGAGATCTGACTAAATAAAAAAAAAAACATAAAATAAATCTGTTTAAATAAAGTTGAAGGAGTCAGAATAGTTTTGCAGCAGAGCAGGAATATTCCATGTTGCCAAGTGAGGCAAAGCTTTAAAGTCATCTGATTCTGCTGCAAGCACGAAAGCAGTGAGGGGGGTAATTAAGATAACTCCCCAGCAGGGGGCCCCGCTGTTTAATGAGTCCCTCATGGACCGTCTCAGAGCTGCCGCTCTGAAAGGAAGAAGTTCTGACATTTTCTCTGATTTGATTCTGTTTCCACTTCAGAGTCTCTTAGACTCCCAAGAAGGAGCTGATGAAACCAGATGGTAGCTTGTTGAGAACAAGGAGCTTGCAGACAGCAGTACTCTCTGTCTCCACTAGGAGGAGCTCCAAGCAGCAGCAGTACTCCATCTCTACTAGGAACCATTGGGTGTTTCTTTACTCGATGTATCAGGGTGTTTGTACCTGCACTAAGCATCCAGTGGCCAGTTGGTCCCTGATTGGTCCCCCGTGTCTCTGCAGTTTGAGGGATGCTTCAAGGCTTACTCTCGCCTGGAGAACCTGAAGACTCACCTCCGGTCCCACACCGGTGAGAAACCGTATGTGTGTGAGCACGAAGGCTGCAACAAGGCTTTCTCCAACGCCTCGGACAGGGCCAAGCACCAGAACCGCACACACTCCAATGAGGTACCGGTCTCCTTTGTGCCTCCATGAGGACGGTGTTTAGCCAGCTGTTGAATGTGTTTGGCAGTAAACTAGACGTTTGTTTGCAGAAACCGTACGTCTGTAAAATCCTGGGCTGCACCAAGCGCTACACCGACCCCAGCTCCCTCAGGAAGCACGTCAAGACGGTTCACGGACCCGACGCCCACGTCACTAAGAAGCAGCGGAGCGACGCACCACCTAGACTGCCCCCTAGAGGAAACGGGGAGAACGAGGCAAAGCACGGCCCGGCGGGCGCAGATGGGAAGACGGAGGCCAACGGTGCATCCAGAGGAGACGAGCGGCTGCAGGTCAAACCAATCAAGATGGAGGACTCTGTGGTGAGTTCCTGTATCCTCATGGGATCACAGCTAGCAGGACGCTTTCTCCTCAACCAGCCTCGCTAACCGACTCTAGTCAATCTATCTACTCCTCTTCCCTAATTAACCGTCTCAAAGGCTAATTAACCTTTCCTCTATCAAACTGCCCGTTTCCCTCTGCATGGCATGAGTGCCGTCTCTCATGCTAAAATGCGTTTCTGGCTGCATTTTTCAGGCTGTTTTATCACAGACTGATCACAGAGCAGACGGTGAGGATAAACTGGAGATCAGGCTTTTTCTGGAGTTTGCTAGTTTTGAGATTTCAATCCAAAATTACAAAATAATGTCCTATTTATTTTTCTTTATTTCATAACTTATTTCTGGCCAGTTTAATTGACATGACGCCAGCTCCGCCCACATGTGGAAGTAGAGCAAACGCCGACAAACAGTGTTACGAATAGCGGTAGGTAGTGGAACTCAATGCATTACCTGAGACATTTTTCGAGTCATTTTTGCCTTATAATACAACACTGAGGCAAAGATGAGCAAGAAAATTCTCTAACGAGTCCTACGTCAGGTCCGTAAGGTTATTAGAAACAACAGAAAAATCAACGATAAACTGGGAACAATGCTGAGGGGAACAAAGTCTGGTTGGATCCAAGTATGAATGCTGTCGGACACATTTTGCACATACTAGCAGGTGAGTAATGACTTAAATAATACCAGCTTGTGAAAATCTGCCTTCAGGGAAATGGTTAAAAATAAACAATAGCATGAAAAGTTTCTTAAATGTAAATACTGCAGTTACTGTAGCACATTATCATGCTGCCACAGAGCTACCGTTGGAATCTGCACATATAAAATCATGCATACCTTCACATATTGAAAATTAAATCAAATGTATTCCACCCTCTACTAGTTCTGGGTAACAGCTGTTGGGATTGCCCGTTCCCCGCTGACAATGCTGGGCCATGACTTCCTATTATTTTCCTGGAAACCTCTCTGACCACAGCGTGTTTGCTGAGATAACCACTGGCATTATTGTTGGAGGTCAGGTCCTCCAGATAAGGGCGTGAAACCTCCGGACAAACCGCCGATTGTTCAGTTGCTGACAAATGCACTTGAATGATTGACGGAGGATTGCTCTACGTCCGCATGTGGGTGGAGCCTGCGTCATGTCAATTATCCCCGTAGCATGCTCCCGCCATTACCATGTTCTGCTGTGTGGAGGATGTTCTGTTTCAGCCTCAGCTAACATGTGAACTCTAGTGCAGTTCAGTTTTTTAAGCAATGGTGATTTTGGGCAGAGATTTCACATTTATCTTCTACAGTTTCGCCTTAAAGTATTCACACCCCTGCCTGGCAGATTTAAAGGTTTCAACAAGGGACTATTTAACTAAGAGGAAGAGAAGAAAGGACACTTCAATGTTCAAAAAGTTTTCAATAAAATGTAAATGTTGAATAGCATTTGCACCCATTAGTTAGCATCACAGCATTCAGACTATCTAATTACAACGGAACAGCTTTCCAAGCCTCCAAGGAAGGCCTCTCTACCATCACCCTAATCTGCAGCTAAGTCTCTATCAGACCCGAGTCCAGAGCGGAGTCTGGACCAGAGTCTGAACATTAAAATCACCTTCAGTCACCTCAAGGGGTATGAATGCTGGTTGCTGCTGGGGAAGCAGGAGAATGAAATGTGTTTCAGGTTCCCGTAAATGTTGACTGAGTCGTTTTCCACTGAACTGTCTGGCTTCTTGCTTTCCTCTGCTTCTCCTCTAACAATCGGACAGACATCTCTGAGGTGAGAGAGCATCTCTGTCTCTTTATTCATATGAAAGACCTGCATGAATTGCTCCAGTCGAGCCGATCATCCGGCTGCTGTCATTAATATTCAGAGAATCAGACAGTTTTCAGCTGTGGGTCAAACTATGATCAGACTTCTGCATTCTGAACTGTTTAGCATAGAATCATCTATTATTCTCTTGTTTTCATATTGTTAATAAATCACATGCATACATAACTAATGACTCTGGAAGAACAAGCCTGCATTAGTCATTACAAAACACCATTACAGTCAGAATATCTGAACTTTGGTAATAATTAACTAGTGATTAATGCATAATGGAGCTGTGTGAACATGGCATGGTTCTATTTTCACTTGCATTTTTATCACCTTTCATCTCATTCTTCGTCTTTATTTGCATCAAATATTCCCACAGAAAACCCACATCAGTTTGAGCAGAATATTTTCAGTGTTGCATGAACGTCACTCCCTGCTGTTCCTTTGCAGACGCATCAGTCCAGTCCTGGTGGCCAGTCATCGTGCAGCAGCGAGCCGTCGCCTCTTGGCAGCGCCAACAACAATGACAGTGGGGTAGAGATGGCCATGTACAGCGGGGGCAGCTTCGGGGACCTCAGCGCGCCGGACGAGGGTCCCACAGTCAACTCCACGATCCCCACCGGGGTGCCGCAGGTGGGAATGGGGCTTCAGCTGAGGAAATCGGTGGCTCACGGAGGAGCGGTCACGATCAAGCTGGAGAACATCAAGCAGGAGAGGCTGAAGGCGGTGCGGGAGACCTGCAGCTGGGCTACCAGCAGACCACAGGGCATGAAGCTTCCTCCCATCCCTGCAGCTGGTGAGCATCACATGTTGAATGTCCATGAACCACTAATGTCTCTGAGCTCCAACATGTGGTCCCGGTTGCTCCAATGAGAAAGGTCAGGCCAGTCAGAGTAAAAACCAGTGGACAGCATTTACCAGCAGCTTCCCTCTCCCCTATGGATGCATAAATCAATCATAATCTCTCTGTAAACTGTAAAACTTCACAGAGCCATCTAGGTTCCTGGTGTAATTTTCCCTTCATGTCTGCTAGGTTCCTTGCTGGAGAGATCCATCATGACGAGCAGCCTCCGCACTCCGTACACTGGCCAACCCACTGGGGAGTTGACCTCCTGCGACATAACGCTACTGAACCAGCTCAACGACCGCCGTGACAGCACCACCAGCACCATTAGCTCAGCCTACACCTTCAGTCGACGCTCCTCCGGAATCTCGCCCTGCTACTCTAGCCGGCGCTCCAGCGAGGCATCCCAGTTTGGCACTAACCGTCACAACAACATCAGCTCGGCTGACTCGTATGACCCGATCTCCACCGATCTGTCTAGGCGCTCCAGTGAGGCCAGTCATTGTGGTGGGGGTGTGGCTAGTGGAGGAGCCCTGCCCAGCCTTCTGAGTCTAACCCCAGCCCAGCATTATCGGCTCAAAGCGAAGTACGCTGCCGCTATTGGCGGTGCTCCACCTACTCCTCTCCCCAACATGGATCGAATGAGCCTGAGGACAAGGATGGCTCTGTACAGTGACTGTCAGGAAGGCTCCACCTTCCTCCAGCCGGCCACCGGCGATGCACCCCGGCGGTGCAGCGACATCACCTATGGCTCACACAGCATGATGCCCCATGAAGTTCCGACCAACCTCCCACGTCGGGCAAGTGACCCCGTCTGCCGTCCACCCCTAGACCCTCTGTCTCTTCCAAGGGTTCAGCGCTACAGCAGCATGAACAATGTAAACCCTATGAATGCCCTGTCATCTGCCGAGCGCCATCAGGCATTGGCTATGCAGGGTTACACACGCTCGGATGGGAGTCTCCAGCGTTACCCGTTCGCCCCAAGACCGCCAAGCATTTCTGAGAACATTGCCATGGAGACCATGGCAGTCGACGGGCTGATGAGCAGTGGGGAGCAGAGTGCAGAGGATGAGATTGTGCTTCCAGATGATGTGGTTCAGTACCTGAGGTCTCAGAGTTCTGGCCCAACAAGCCACAGCTATAACAGTCAGGGCTACCAGGCCAGCATGGCTCCACCGCTGCACTTTCATGGCCAGAGGAGGATGGCCATGGTGGACGCCACCCTGGCACAGTCTGGTCATGACATTTCCTACCAGGGGGGTGTCAATGGTTCCCAGCAGCTCGTCCCAGCACCACGAGACAATAAGAACAACATGCCAGTGCAGTGGAATGAGGTGAGCTCCGGGACGATGGACACCAAACTCCCCAAACCTCAGCAGCATCCCTTCAGGAGCAACCTGGCTTCCGCTCAGCAAAGGCACAGCTCTGGGGTGCTACATGCCCTGAGTGGCAACCAGCAGGTCGTCCCGATAAGCCACAACCTCTCTATACAGGGGTACCACAGCCACCAGAGCCCGGGGAATACCTCCCTCCAGCATCATCAGCAGCAGAGACAATGCAGCTTTAATGAGCACATGAGTCATCAGCAAGAGCTCAGTCAGGAAGGAAGGCTTCGTTCGTTATCTGGAAGCTCTAGCATAACCCTCAACATTGCGGCTAGCTCTGAGCTGCAGAGCTTTAAGACCAGAGCCCAGGTGGATGGGTACTGTCATGGGAACCAAGTGAACCAGGAGCAGAACTACAGCATTCCCCTCAAGCAGCAGCAGTATGTGATCCAGAACGGAGCCAGAAGGATGTTACAACCCCAGCCACCTAACGAGCCCAAGTCCTTCCCCAGGCAGCACTCAGCTTCTGCCATGACACAACCAAGCCCCAGGCTAGTTGAACTGAACCCCAGTAACATCTGCTCTGAGGCAAGCCCAAAGAGGCAGAGCCAGGGGCTGAACCACAGCAGCCCAGTCAACCAGAACTCTGCTGTGTTTTACCTGGCTCAGATTCACATGTTTCAGCCTTCGTCTCACAGCAGTGATGATGACTCAATGTCCCCAAGTGCCAATGAAACCACCTGTAGCGACATGGCTGCTGCAGCCAGCATGGCCTCTCCAGGAGCCAACCAGGTCTCCAGCAGTATCATTGACTCGTCCACCGGCCGGTCCAGAGCCACAGAGCACACTCAGATCGACTTCGACACCATGCTAGATGACGGAGATCATTCCAGCCTGATGTCTGGGACGCTGAGTCCAGGGCTTCTGCAAAGCCTGTCTCAGAGCTCCTCCCGTCTCACCACGCCACGCAATTCCATCACCCTGGCGTCCGTCCCAACTGGGATTGGCAACATGGCCATTGGAGACATGAACTCCTTGCTTACAGCTCTGGCTGAAGAGAGCAAGTTCCTCAACTTCATCAGTTGAGACCTCCACCTCCTCTTGTCCCTGGAGATGGGAACATCTGGGTACCTTCAGGAAACTCGCAGAAAGCACTGATTAGCTGCTTCAGACCTTTGTTTCCGCTGTCTATGGCACCATGGCAATCTTCTCTTTTTCATAGTTAGCTTAGCTGGAGGTACTGTTTTCTGTCTTTAAAGCCATATTTTAACAGTAATCCAGCCCAGGGCATATTAATGCCTGTCAGGACTACTGGTGTTTACAAAGTAGTGCACTGAAAACAGACCATATTGTGCCTTTCTGGGACATCACAGCTCAGCACCCGAGGACACACTTATCAGGAAATGGACATGTAGATACAGGAAGACTGATCTCTGATGTGTTTGGAGTTTACCGTTTTAACTTATGCTGTACTCTGTGTGTTTAAACTGGGGCTGCTAACAGCTCTACTTTATATCTGGAATGTTTCCTTTTGCTTTTTGATTAAAGACTAACCCCAACCCAGTCATGTTCCTCAGCTGGAAGGAGACGGACCTCCACCTTCCGGTTGGGGAGAGACTGGACCAGAGGGTACGGTTCCAGGAGTGTGGATGAGAGCATCCGTTGTTCGGGTCTGTTACGGAGACGAAAACCCTCTGTCCCAGAGGATGCCTCCTGTCCTCTGTTCCCACAGTGAGAGAAGTGAAACCAGCTGCCTCTATAGGGGGCTGGACTCACCCTACAGGATGGTGTCTTCTGGGAAGGGTAGTCACCCGTCTGAAGGGAAGGGTGACTACAAATCGCAGAAGGCGGATGAACTGCCTTGTTAAAAGTTACATTTAATTCTGAAGGTTCTGCGTTTCTGGATCGGAGGTTCTTCTTCATCCCCGGTGGTGATGATGATGTATTTTCTGTGTCGTCAGCAGAGACTCAATCCCAGTGAACTCAACCCCATCCATGTTTTCCCATGTGTCCCGCTCCACTCACAGCGAGTGTGTAGCTTTGGTACATTTTAAATAAACCATCTTCTCTTTTCTGTTAAATTTATTTTGTGTTTTCATTGGAGTCAGATGTTACAATTAACAAGTTTTCAGATTTTCAGCAGGACTTTGACTAGGCCGTTCTAACCATCCCATAATATCTCTGGCTGCATGTTCAGGTTAGTTATCTTGCTGGAAGGTGAACTTTGACCCCAATCTCAGGTCTGCTGCTGCCAGGTTTTCTTCCGAGACTGTCCGGGTTTATCTCCATCCGTCTTCCCACAGCATGATGCTGCCAACAGCATGTTTCACTGTGGTGGTGCTGTTGGAGCTCCTTCCATCCAGCTGGACTGCGTTTAGGGGTATCAGAGTATGGGGGTCCCCTCCTTTTCAGGTTATCCTTCCTGACAATCTGCTCAAAGTTGGTCTAGTCGAATCCACAGAAGGATGAAGATGCGAGAGGCTGGACTGCAGAAACTAACTAGAGCAGAACTCAGATGAGGATTAACAAGCCGGAGCTCAGAGAATCTGACAGCGGAGTGCTGATTGCTGTTGCCACTGACATTGCTCATTGCCTGCTGGGGGGAGAATGAGCAGCAAGAAACATTTCAGCAGATCCAGCCTGCAGCATCCAGAGGACAGAACAGCATCTAATCAGCAAAGCTGTGAAGGAAAGACCACCAACTCTGATTTAACCGCTCAAGTCAAAAATGTGCAGAGGTAAAAACGATGGAAGGAGAACAGGAAGTGGTTCTGGTCCAGCGGTTGAGCTGCTGGTTCTGAAAGAGCTGGATGCGCTAACAGCTATCAGTTCACCAGGCAACAACTCAAAGGGTTACAAGTCTTCTGGACCAACTCTGGGCTTCATAGCAGGTCAGTCCTTACCTGTGTCATCTCCAGTGCAATGAATGCTGGGAGATGAAGTTCCCACAGTCCGTGACCAACATGGCAGCCTCAGTGATTTCAGGTTTCAGAGGTGCTGAGTGTAGCCACACAGTCAGATCCTGAACGGAAGTGATTGAAGGTTCTGGTGCAGATCAGGTTCTGCCGGTTTTGCTGGTTCTGTTGATTCTGCGGACAACAGAGTTCATCACTGTGGGGTTTTCAATTCAATGAGTTTTCACTGATTGACTCAGCGGACAGTTGGACTGATGAGTCCAGCGGGTCGAAGGAAGAGAGATCTGGGGGTTCTGTTGGTCAGGGTCGGCTGATCCCACTCAGTTTCCAGTCCAAACAAAACCTACCAGTGGTTCTTCAGAGATGATCAAGGCCAAATCATCTCTGACAGGTGGTCCAGAAGTCCAACTGTCCAGCCTCTCTCTGAGGCTAGCAGCACTACTCTGAGCCAGAGTGGGCCGGGCCGGAGGTCCAGGACTGTAACCTTCTCCTAGGACGAGCATCAGGTCAGGCAGTTCACTTCAGACAGAAACTAGAAGAAACTTCAGATGTTTCTGAATTGACTACCTCTGGGTTCTGCTCCGGGTTCTGGTTTGGGTGGAGCAACAATTGGTTGTAGGTAAAGGTGAGCTAAAGAGCTCATCTCAAAATAATCAGAAATATTATTCAGACATGAAACCTTTTTTCCTCAGTCGCGTTTCTGGAAAGTTGGCAGTTTATTGGGATTGTGACTTTATGGTGTTGATGTTTTTATTTCTCTGAATGAGTGAAGGAAACCAGCTTTTAGTGGCCCGGAGGCGCCGGCCTCTGATAGGCCGGCTTTTAGCACCCGAGGTGTCAAAACGCTCCATTTGAGGTGGCGAAACATCATCACACGTCTAATGTCCAGCTGGGTGGGTGGGAGCGGCTAAACGCTGAAACATTCCTGCAGGCGAGTCTGAGTCCCACAGCATCTCACTTAAACCGGACCATGAACTCATCAGGCAGTTTGGATGGTTCTGTCTATTAGCACAGACACGTCTGGTCCCGACTCAGAACCTCCTCAAGGTCCCTGGCTCAAATCCCAGGCTGACCTGTGGCCCCCAGGCTGGGCAAGGCCCCGTTTCTCCAATATCAAATCCTCTGAAGGGAAGGTTTATGCTGAAAGTGATGGACTAACTCATCTCCCATGAAGCATTTATTTTAGCAGAAACTGTAGAACACAGAAAGCAGCAGGTAGCAGGAACTTGTCGGTGCGTCGTCTATAAGCCGCTCCATCAAGGACTGTCCGACTTCTTCTGTTGTAACAGAATGCACTCATACTGGAAACCCAAAAACGAGGCAGCAGCACTTAAACAGTTCCTGTTATGAAACTTCCTTACTGTCTCTATAGACATCCTGCGTAATCAGGCAAATCAGAATACCACAACGTCTTTATAATTTATTATTAATTCTGGCATTACTGGAACCATAAAAGATAAAGTCCCTCACAAAACAACATACCTTTTCATTTCTTTAGGAAGTAGAGCTACTTAAATGACATAAACAAAACCTCAAAGTGATTCCAGTTTCACTTGATGCACAAATTGCTGATATTGTGATTCTATGAAGGAGTTTTATTTTATCGTTTTAGAGTCGAAGAAAAATTTCCACCTTGGAAGACTAAATAGTTTAACCAGATTTTTTCCTATGTATAAGACTCTACCAACAAAAAGTTTCAGAATAATATATGTGGCACAGTAAAAATAAAAATGTGAATTATTGCTTGTATCTGTTTAACCAACAATCCTGGTTATTCTTCTGTGAACGTAATTCATTTGTTTATTGACTTTTGCTCAATTAAATTTCTTATGTATACATTGTAAATGGTATTTTTATTATAGTTGATCATGTTGTTTTTCATGTCTTATTTCTTTTGTTTCTCCTATAACTGATGGATATGTAGATATTATTTATAATGTATAAAGGCATTGTTTATGTCACCTAATTAGCTCTACATCCTGAAGAAAATGGAAAAATATGGTGTTTTAGAACAGTGGTCCCCAACCACCGGGCCGCGGACCGGTACCGGGCCGCGCAAGAAATAATGAACTACTTCCGGATCTTTTATTTTGAAAATCCTAAACCGGATTTTACCGGTTACGTCTTACGCGTCAAAATTGAGCCAACTTGCAGCAGAATGAGTAACAAAACAACATCAGACTGCAGTGAACCCTCGCTACATCGCGGTTCACCTTTCACGGTCTCGCTGCTTCACAGATTTGCATCATGCATTATGTTCTGCATTCTGATTGGCTAAACAGTCTCTCCGCTTCTTCTCTACCTGTGTGTCAACAACGTTGCGGTTTAATATGTACACGTACGTAAAACAGCTTGCCATATTTAACATAATCGATGGTGGAAAGTCGGTTTATAAGAATCTTTTTGCCCAGAAGAAAAAAGAGCGACAGCAGCTACCGATAACCAGTGTTGTATAAAGTACTGAAATCTCAGAGTCAAGTAAAAGTACAAGTACCTCTCCAAAATATGACTTTGGTAAAAGTCGAAGTCACTGACTGAAATGTTACTTGAGTAAAAGTCTTAAAGTATTTGAAACTTCTTGTACTTAAGTATGGAAATTACTGTAAAAATGGATGTACTCAAGTAATGTAATGAAAAGTACAAGTAAAAAGTAAAACAAAGCAAATGCAGTTTGAATGACATTTTTTATATTTTGGTAAACTTGTCAAATACACTTAAAATAATGTACACAACCAAGTGCAGGCAAAATTAAACCTGCTAATAGATATACCTGCAGGCATCATTTAGTTAAGAAAATTAGGTGCTTTACCTATAGCACAAGGTTAACTTAACCTGCTTTACAACTGAACCAGCTTCTTAGTAAACCCTCCAGGACAGAAAATACAAAGTTTTTGTAAGCCTTAAGTTTTCCCTTCAAGTAAGGTCAGTGCTGAAAATGAGAAAAATAAATAGTACAGAAAATGCGGCCAACATGAAGAAAAAGAGCTGTTACGATTACTCTACTTCACAAATCAGTGAATCAGTCAATGCTACAGTCAGTAGGTGGTGCACACAACTGGTCATTATGCAAAAGAAAAAAAGAATTGGGAGGGAAATGCAGCTTATTGGCATCTGTAAACCTGGTTTTGAACTTGCATGCCTTTCCTATATTCGTTAAATTTAGTCTAAATTGCTATTGCTATGGCTTCTGTCCCTCCTTGAACAGAGGAGTCTAGGTAGCCTGATACAGTCAACATTAGGCCTAAGCTAAATACACCAAGTGTGGAACTGAAACAATGCCAAACAAAGTTCATTTATGGTCAAGATTTCACAATACAGTAGTGTCTAGTGACCAAGCTATAGTTACTGAAACAGGAGGATTATAACCATTTCATAAGAAGTTACCTCGATGTGTTTCTTCAAGTTGGACGGGGAGTTTTTGTAAGATAGAATTTCCATGTGACTGCTACTGATTGCGAGACTTGCTTTGTGTTTAATGGGAGAAGCGAAACAGGTGTATCCTAATTAAAAGTAAAGAAATCAAGAAATGGCAAAAAATGTGGAATGAAGATAAGAAAGGAAGAAGATTATATGAAGTACAAAAGTCAGTTTGAATTCGAAGCATTAATGAACGAAACAGAAGAGAAGAAATAATAATTAGTAGATTAAGAGTAGGTCATACCTACTTAAATGACATGCTTTATAAAATAGGGAGGAAAAATAATGATAAATGTGAGAGATGTGGAGAGAAAGAAAATGTAGAACACATATTGATGAACTGTAAGTCAAATGAACTCGAAAGGGAAGAATTAAAGAGAATAGTTAGAAATATGGGGCATGAATGGAATCTTAAAGGTATATTAGGAAATGAAGGAAACATAACAGATATTCACAAATTAAGGAAAGCATTGTTTATTTATCTTAAGAATACAAAATTAAAAAGTAGAATTTAATAGATATGAAGTAATGCTTCTACACACACATGTACAGTAGGTGGCGGTATGCACCTTAAAGTTGCTTGTGATCCGCCATAATAGAAAAGAAGAAGAAGAAGAAGTATCCTATTGGTGGTGATGAACAAGCCCAGGCAAGCAGGCTACGGACTTTGTTCGGTAGCCTGCTTGCTACTTGCTAATCAGTAGGTGGGGTCAAAACACTTGCGTTTCTCTCTCTCGCTTTTTTGTAACGAGTAACTAAACCACACATTGAAAATGTATCGGAGTAAAAGTACGCAATTAAGTTCGGAAATATAGTGAAGTAAAAGTGAAAGTCATCAAAAATGTTCATACTCCAGGAAAGTATGAAGTACTCCAAAATATACTTAAGTAAAGTAGTGAAGTATTTTTACTTCGTTACTATACAACACTGCCGATAACTATGTTCTTCTCTCGAAGAAACACACCTGCACCGCGGGCTTTAGAAGAAAAGAAAAAACGCTACAGAGCGGAGTCAGGATGCAGCGGCTCAGTCAGAAGAGCAGTGAAATACACGAGTCACTATTTGTGCTACTGTACTTTGTTTTTGTTTTTTTTTCATAATCATTTTTTATTTTCTCCCGTTCTAATCCAATAACTCAGGTTGCGGTGGGGCGGCGCTGATCTCCGCAATTCGGGCACAGGAATCCGCTTTCAGTTCATATTAAAATTATTATTTTACAGTACAGTAGTTATTTGTAAAAAAATAAAATAAAATTGTTTATACAGTACTTTTTATTTGTTAAACAAATGTTTGGGCCTGTAAAGAGGTTTTGTTCTTTGGTTTTAATGTATTATGGAGTATTTTATTGTATAATAATTGTAAAAAAATAAAGGTTCCTACTTCGCGGATTTCGCCTATCGCGGGTTCTTTTTGAACCGTAACATCGAAGGGCTGACCGGTCCGCGCGACTAAAAAGGTTGGGGACCACTGTTTTAGAATATAATTTATCTTTCACTTTGCCAGTAATGAAAGAAATAATAAAGACGTTGTGGTATTCTGATTTAGTAAAGTAATTATATTAGTTGTGTTACCACCCCACGCCACTAGAGGCAGTATCAGGCCCGAAAAGATGCGACTAAGGAGCAGATTTAGAAGTTCACAGAAAGCTACAGAATCTGTTAAAAACTGTGAGCTGCACTGAAGTAAATAAAAGAGAAAAGTTCAAATACATGCTGAGTGAAAATCCTTCCTAAAGGTGAAGATATATCAGATTTCAGAAGAAAATAAAAACGGGAGACCGTGGATAATATAGGAAACAGCGCCCCCTTCACTTCCGGAGTGCAATGGTCCCATATCTATAAATAAGGTCTGAGACTGACAGCGGTCCGTCCCGCCCTTCCTGTTTGCTGCAGCGAGGTGGACTTGGCTCTACTCATTATATTATGTTTATGGTCAACACAGTTTGTGAAATGCGCCACAAACCCAGTGAGGCCTCGTCCGCCCATCACTACCGCCTCGGACCATGAGTCCGCCATTTTCCCGACCCTGCAGCCAATCACCTTCATAAATGCTTAAATGTGAGATTTCACTCCGTTACGCCGCCAGGCACTTATGAGACATCAGCACTGTTACTTATCACCTGTATGCCACTTACCAGGCAGCTCACCTGTAAAACACAGAACATGTCAGGTTGCAGCTCCGTGCGTCCTCCTCTTTCTTCTTCTTGGGTTTTATGGTGGGTGACATCCGTAGTTACGGAGTACGGAGCCCTCTAGGGGACATGGGGATTTTTTTTTTCTTTTGCGTTCCCTCGCAATATGCTTGCTGCAATATTTGCTGGTCTATTTTGTATACAGTCACAAATGTCAATTTAAAATGTTGTGGCGTATACAATGTATATATTTCACACCTGAATGTATACTTTTATTGTGAAGGGGAGAAGGTGAGGTGAGAAGACACCAA
>NC_045678.1:32219786-32377055 GCF_003331165.1 Xiphophorus hellerii | reverse complement strand
CGGTTTTACTTCATTCTATATTTGGTTTGAATTGGAAGACATTGAGAATAAAACAAGACTCAAATTATATTTCCGTCTTTTTCTGCTGACTTCCACAATATATACACATTTAAAGATCCTCAGTGAAATCGTGTTTATTATTAAATCTCTGGTGCAAAAAAAAAGAAAATCGATGTCTTCACTGCATGTTTGTGTCTGTTTGTGTAAGGTTGAAAAACGGCCCTTTAAACCTTTCAGACACAGTAGAGACACAAAAAACTGCCAGATGACTTACTGACTTTGATAATGACTCAGAAATAGTTCAGTTTGGATGTATATTTTTATTTCTATCCTACTTACGTAAAGTTTTTGGTTTATGTCATAGATTTGTGGTGCATTTCTATCCCAACATATAAATGTTACATAACCTTGTATTAAAGCAGAGATTATGGCTTACAGGATCAATCAATCAATCAATCAATCAATCAATCAATCAATCAGCTTTATTGTCAATTCCTCTTACATGTCCAGACATACAAGGGAATCGAAATGACGTTTCTCACTATCCCACAGTGATACAAGACAGGGCGTTACTAACATTGAGTAACAATAAAAGACACAGTCTAACTAAAATTATCCTAAACAATTAATAAATAGATGTACAATAGCTAGACATATAGCGTAAAAAGTTTTACAACTGAGAATGTATATGTATAAGTATATAGAGATGTACAGATAAAAAAAGTGGTTGCAGTTGTGCAAGGTTCTGGGTTTCTTCTTCTTCTTCATCTTCTTGGCCGCTTTGATGCTGAGGGGAGGGAATTCAGCATCATCACAGCCTGATGGATGAAACTGTTGGAGAGTCTGGTGGTGCGGGAGCAGAGGCTTCTATATCTTTTCCCAGAGGGCAGGACACTGAACAGTTTGTGGGCAGGATGATTTACATCTCCCACAATCGTGACCGCTTTCTGGGTGAGTCGGGTGGCGTACAGGTCTTGCAGGGCGGGGAGTGGGGCACCAATGATCTTGGAGGCTGTTTTCACAATGCGCTGCAGGGCTTTTCTGTTCTGTTCTGTGCAGCTTCCGCCCCACACTGTGATGCAGCTAGTCAGGGTGCTTTCTATGGTGCCTCTGTAGAAAGTGCTCAAGATGGGTGGTGAAGCACTTGCCTTCTTGAGCTTGCGCAGGAAGTAGAGGCGTTGTTGGGCCTTCTTCACAAGTGATGTGGTGTTGGTGGTCCAGGAGAGGTCTTCACAGATGTGCACCCCAAGGAATTTTGTGCTGCCTACTCTCTCTACTGCAGCGCCATCTATGGTCAGTGGTGGGTGTTCGATATGGCCCTTCCTGAAGTCCATAACAATCTCCTTGGTTTTGCTGACATTTAGCAAGAGGTTGTTGTTGCTGCACCACTTGGTCAAAAGATGGACTTCCTCCCTGTAGTGGGTTTCATCGCCCTTGGTGATGAGGCCCACAAGAGTTGTGTCGTCTGCAAACTTTACTATATGGTTGGAGGTGTGGGTTGTTGTGCAGTCATGTGTCAGCAGGGTGAAGAGCAGAGGACTGAGCACACAGCCCTGGGTTCAGTTATGCCGCATGAACTGATCAGTACATTATTGCGAGGGAACGCAAAAGAAAAAAAATTCCCCATGTCTCCATGTACCTCGTACATAGACACGAATACGTAGGCGCCTCTACGGCGTCCGCCATTTTAAATGTGGCCTATGTGCCAGGAAGTAAATGGACCGAACTTTATAAAGCGTGGTTATAGAAAATATTTTAAGTTAATGTATGTCATTGACACATTCTGTCACACCCTAATATATTTGGGATTTAAAGAAAGAACTAAAGACAATATTTCTAACTTTGTGATGTGATTAATTGTTTAAAGAGCACAGTGTTATATTTGGTACAGCTGATTCTCATCAATCCTTTTTATATCGACATTAATGAAGACACACACTGGAGTGTATTCATGAACATAAAAACACACAAAAAGTAAAAGAAAAAAGGTGTACATTAAATACAGATTTATCTGTACTGCCAACACCGGGTTCAGTCTGCTGGTCAAACTGGGAGCAGTCCAGTGACTTCCTGGTGGCTAAAGCCAAAGATAAAAGACAAATTATCTAACATCTTAATAGAAAATTAAATGGTGACTCCTTCACATTTTGAAAAAACATACATTTTGAACAAATAGGGGCATTGACTTGAGCATCTTTACAACATAGTTAAACATCGACATTTTGAAACAGAAGACTGGAGAAAAACAGTCGGTGCTGATCCTGACTGACCTCTAAAACCCTCTGGTCATCAGCGCTCTCTTGTTAATAAAACTACACAGTATGAAAGTTAGCTAAGCTAACAAAATTATAACCAGAGTGGTTTCTTTGGCCCAGTTATTTACCTGGGAAATATTTCTTGGTTGTTTAGAAGCTAGATTCTAGCCGCAAAGCCAAGAAATTCTGCTCATAAAATTACATTATTTTCTTTCATTCTTACCTTTGAAATGTAATGCTAATGGGTCCAGTTTTTACTGTAAAACAATTGAAACAAGTCTACTCAGCACATGAAGTATGGAGCGCCCATCGCTCTACTGCCACATTCAAAATGGCGGCGACGTAACGTTGGACTCAGCATCCAGCGTATTCATGTCTGCGGTGACTTCCACCGTTTAGATCTGTTATTGCCATCTACCATACTGAAGTATGGCCAGAGCATTTTTCTCGTCAACCTTAAATTAAATTATTCTACACAACCCCAAACTCAGAGCATTGTCTATAAACTACTCCATCCAGTACTGGCCAACTTCTTCTGCCCAGCAGCCTCTGGTGCATCGGCGCTCTAA
This sequence comes from Xiphophorus hellerii, assembly GCF_003331165.1. Taxonomy (NCBI): domain Eukaryota; kingdom Metazoa; phylum Chordata; class Actinopteri; order Cyprinodontiformes; family Poeciliidae; genus Xiphophorus; species Xiphophorus hellerii. The sequence continues at coordinate 32,374,231 of NC_045678.1, read as the reverse complement.
AGCAGCAACTTGGAAGCTGAAAAACGAAGGAGCCGCGCCGCGCCGCTCAGTCCGGGAGACTCGGTTTGGTTGGAGACCAAGCTGCAACATTTCTTCCATTTATAGCTATTTTGGTTGTATTTACCCAGAATGCCCTGCACTGTAGTCCACTTCCTGCTTTTGGAGCGGTCTCCGGTCCGCTTGGCGTTCACATATGCATTCAGACTGAACCAGAGTTCACTTCAACCGAGCCCCTATCGAGTTTTGGAGGACCAGAGGTCAGAGGTCAATTAGCATTCACACCTCACCAACCGGACCGGACTTTGACTAGGCAAACGGACTGGACAATCCTGGAACCAATCCAGAAGTCTGACCGGGTCAGTGATCTGGAGCGGATCAGAACTCTGTCGGTGTTGCCGGCCAGCAGTGAGAATAGAATGAAATAAAATCTTAATTTATCCGCGGGGGAAATTCCCCGGCTCAAAGCGGCTCAACAGGAAGAAACTGCCACCGTTACATCCACAGTGCAACACAACCCAGGGAACTCTAAAAGGTTTAAAAAGTATTTCCAGTACAGTAAAAATCCTAAAGAGTTAAACAGTCGGATCAGTTGGTGCTCTCCCCTTGTAGCTACAGGAATGAAAAGCCATCAAGAGATAAACTTTCAGGGTCAGAAGATCTGAAACGCCTCGCTCTGCAGCCAAAAGCTAAAAAAGGAGAGGGAGGGCAGTTAGGTGATGGCAGCTGATGCCCCGCCTCCAGGAAGGAATCAGCCAATCAGAATGCCAGACCAGGTGTAGCTTCTGGGAAAGAAAATATCTGAGAAAATAAAAAGTTCCCAGTTAAAATAACAGCAGATAATGCAGATTGGAGAGTAGTAGGAGAAGAAAGTGAGGAGACATGGCCAGGTAGCATCATGACTACAGACACAGCTCAGGATGACCCCATTCCTGGTGTAGAAAGCAGACGGGTGTTCAGTCCGAACCTCCTCCATGTTGTCCCCTGAATCGAGACCGGCTGCTGTTTGGTCCCGTCCGCCCCAATGAGAGGCCATGTGTGTCCGCCTGCAGCGCCCCCTGCAGGCGTCGCAGTTCCCCTGCTCCTTCAGCCGTATCCTCTCAGCAGCAGACGTTCTGTTTTTAAACCCACTGCTCATAATGTTCGCTCAGCCCGGGCTGCAGGTGAAAGCGGCTCTCTGCGGCGCTGATGGTCATGACGTCATGAGCCTGGCTGCGGTCCGCCGCCCCGCAGAGTGAAAGCCGCTCCGGGTAAAAACCTGCTTTGTGCTGAACCACAAAGACCTGGCTGGTTTCAGCAGGGGCCCGATACAGGAGCCAGACCCCCCTCCCCCACTCGTTTCTGTCCATTAGCAGCACAGTGTGTGTGTGTGTGTTGGGGGGAGGTGTAGGGGGAAAACAAACAACAACAAACAAAAGACCAAAGTGGAGCAAGGAGCAAAGGGGGGGCAGAGCTTCTGTGTGAAATAATTGCAAGGACCAATTTCAAACAGATGTCCGTTTGGACTTGGCTCTGGACTCGTGTCTCTGTTAAATATAGTGATTTGATTGGAAAACAGGCGCTGCAAAACAAGCCGTCGGCCAGGCAGAGTATTCGGGGGGCTGCTAATGACCCCCGGGGGTCGTGGGGTCACCAGAGTAAAAGCAGATCAGAGAGGATGTGGGGCCAGCGGCCATAAATTCGGCCGCTTCTCTCAGGAAGCCATCGCTTTCAGCTCAGCGCCATAATTAAAATCCAATCACAATCGTCACTTTGTTTCCCCAGAGTGAAGGTTATAATTCACCGCTGGCAGACTCAGATGGGGCAGGGGGGGTCACTCCGGCTGGCAGCCGCAGGGAATTGTGGGAAACTTCTTGTCTGACGTCAGAAAACCTAAAAGATTTGGTTCAGCCGCTTTTCAGCTTACCTGTTGAAGTTCAGCCTAAGATTCAGGAATCGCTTCAGAAATCCTGCAGCTGCATATCCTGACCGGACTGCAGAACTGGACCGGACCTCAGGACTGGACTGCAGAACTGAACCTCAGAACCTTCCTGATTGCTCAACCTGACGCTCTCCAGTCTTCGTCGCTCCGTCTCTCAGAAGTCGTCGTTTTGTTGACGTGGAGCTGAAGGCAGAAGAGTTCTTCTGCAAGACCCAAAGTTTTGCTGTTTTGTTTCTTTTTGTTTTGCAAATTCAGTAAAATTATGGTTCTGACTGATTTTCTCACCAGTTGGTGGCGGTAAAGCAAACTGCTGTTTGGTTTTCTTCTTTTAAAAAGAAGAAGAAGAAGATCTATCAGTGGACGTCATGAAAGTTTTGGATGCACGATGCAATAATTTGGGCTGATGTCATTATCAACATTGCTGTTATGGTTGATAACCAATATGATATTATATGTATTGCTTTATCTTTTTGGCACTTTTGGGGAAAAAAATCACCAGAAACAGAAGGAAATTAATACTGGATATTAATATCGGCCCAGTTTTATTTAATGATAAAGCCGATATGTGGTGAATCTTTACGTTCCGGTTCGTCAGGCTGGTCTGCCAGCCAGACTCGGTGTGACTCAGTGCTGAAAGTCTGGAACTATAGCAGGATTTACTGGACAAGTTTGGAAAGATGAATGTCTTCTTATTGTTAATCGTTGGGACGTAAATCAAAAGCAGCTTGATTAGCAATCAGTTTCTATGCCAACTCAGGCTATGAGGAATTAAAGAGAACCTAAAGGTCAGGAACAATGTGAACGCTTTGGATCACAGAAGTTCACATATAGTGAGGATGAAAACAAATGAGTTCAGGCTCTGCCTTAGACACTGACCCCGTGCATCGCCTCTTATTCGCCCAGTGGTGGAGCGGTGGAGCAGTGGAGCGGTGGAGCAGTGGAGGCGCCTTTCTCCAGCAGTTGGTAAGCAAGAGGCGGCGAAACACAGAGACACAGGATCACACACACACACACACACACACACCTGCAGGGCAGGCCCAAGTTATGAGCAAACCTAGCAGCCGATTGGGGTTAGGGGCCGTTAGGGGGCCCCATAAGTGGAACAGATTATTATTATTAATATTAATATTAGTAATGATTTCTATGTGATTATATTAACAAAAACACACAATTTCATTATAAAGTTGTGGTTTTTCTTACAACAATATATTTGATAATGTATGTAGAAATAATTTTTTATATGGACAAAAAGTATGGAAGTGGAAGTATGTCCAGCCCCTCTCCTTGAGAGGGGCTGGACATACTTCCACTCTGGAGTTGCCCAAGGTGAGAGGCGTCGGACAGGAGTGGGCATACTTGTTGCTCCCCATCTCGGCGCCTGTACGTTGGGGTTTACTCCGGTGAACGAGAGGGTAGCATCCCTCCGCCTACGGGTGGGGGGACGGGTCCTGACTGTAGTTTGTGCTTACGGGCCGAACGACAGTTCAGACTACCCACCCTTTTTGGAGTCCTTAGAGGGGGTACTGGAGAGTGCTCCTCCTGGGGACTCCCTTGTTCTACTGGGGGACTTCAACGCTCACATGGGCAATGACAGTGAGACCTGGAGGGGCGTGGTTGGGAGGAACGGCCCCCCCGATCTGAACTCGAATGGTGTTCTGTTGTTGGACTTCTGTGCTCGTCATGGATTGTCCATATCGAACACCATGTTCAGGCATAAGGGTGTTCATATGTGCACTTGGCACCAGGACACCCTAGGCTGCAGTTCGATGATCGACTTTGTCATCGTTTCATCGGATCTGCGGCCGTATGTCTTGGACACTCGGGTGAAGAGAGGTGCGGAGCTGTCCACTGACCACTACCTGGTGGTGAGTTGGCTCCGGTGGTGGGGGAGGAAGCCGGTCAGACCTGGCAGGCCCAAACGTGTTGTGAGGGTCTGCTGGGAACGTCTGGCGGAATCCCCTGTGAGACGGAGCTTTAACTCCCATCTCCGGCAGAACTTTGAACACGTCCCGGGGGAGGTGGGGGACATGGAGTCTGAGTGGACCGTGTTCCGTGCCTCCATTGTCGAGGCGGCCGGTCGGAGCTGTGGCCGCAAGGTTGTCGGTGCCTGTCGCGGCGGCAACCCTCGAACCCGCTGGTGGACACCTTCGGTGAGGGATGCCGTCAGGCTGAAGAAAGAGTCCTACCGGGCCTTTTTGGCCTGTGGGACTCCGGAAGCAGCTGATGGGTACTGGCAGGCGAAGCGGCATGCGGCTCGGGTGGTTGCTGAGGCAAAAACTCGGGCGTGGGAGGAGTTTGGAGAGGCCATGGAGAAAGACTTCCGTACGGCTTCGAAGCGATTCTGGTCCACCATCCGGCGTCTCAGGGGGGGGAAGCGGTGCAGCACCAACACTGTTTATAGTGGGGATGTTGTGCTGCTGACCTCTACTCGGGACGTTGTGGGTCGGTGGGCAGAGTACTTCGAAGACCTCCTCAATCCCACCAACATGCCTTCTATTGAAGAAGCTGAGCCTGGGGACTCTGGGTTGGGTTCTCCAATCTCTGGGGACGAGGTCGCCGAGGTGGTTGAGAAGCTCCTCGGTGGCAAGGCTCCGGGGGTGGATGAGATCCGCCCGGAGTTTCTTAAGGCTCTGGATGTTGTAGGGTTGTGTTGGCTGACGCGACTCTGCAATATCGCATTGACATGGGGGCAGTTCCCCTGGATTGGCAGACTGGGGTGGTGGTCCCCCTGTTCAAAAAGGGAGACCGGAGGGTGTGCTCCAATTATAGAGGGGTCACACTCTTAAGCCTCCCTGGCAAGGTCTATTCAGGGGTCCTGGAGAGGAGGGTCCGTCGGATAGTCGAACCTCGGATTCAGGAAGAGCAGTGTGGTTTTCGTCCTGGTCGTGGAACACTGGACCAGCTCTACACCCTCGGCAGGGTCCTGGAGGGTGCATGGGAGTTCGCCCAACCAGTCTACATGTGTTTTGTGGACTTGGAGAAGGCGTTCGACCGTGTCCCTCGGGGAGCCCTGTGGGGGGTTCTCCAGGAGTATGGGGTACCGGGCCCTTTGATACGGGCTGTCAGGTCCCTGTATGACCGGTGTCAGAGCCTGGTCCGCATTGCCGGCAGTAAGTCGGGCTCGTTCCCGGTGAGAGTTGGACTCCGCCAGGGCTGCCCTTTGTCACCGATTCTGTTCATCACTTTCATGGACAGAATTTCTAGGCGCAGCCAAGGTGTTGAGGGGATCCGATTTGGTGGCCTTGGATCTCATCTCTGCTTTTTGCGGATGATGTGGTCCTACTGGCCTCATCAGGTCATGATCTGCAGCTCTCGCTGGAGCGGTTCGCAGCCGAGTGTGAAGCGGCCGGGATGGGGATCAGTGCCTCCAAATCCGAGGCCATGGTCTTGAGCCGGAAAAGGGTAGAGTGCCTTCTCCGGGTCAAGGGGGGTGTCCTGCCCCAGGTGGAGGAGTTCAAGTATCTCGGGATCTTGTTCACGAATGAGGGAAGAAGGGAGCGGGAGATTGACAGGCGGATTGGCGCAGCGTCTGCCGTGAAGCGGGCGCTGTACCGGTCCGTCGTGGTGAAGAGAGAGCTGAGCCAAAAAGCGAAGCTCTCGATTTACCGGTCGATCTACGTTCCCACCCTCATCTATGGTCATGAGCTTTGGGTCATGACCGAAAGAACGAGATCGCGGATACAAGCGGCCGAAATGGGTTTTCTCCGTAGGGTGGCTGGGCTCTCCCTTAGAGAGAGAAGCTCAGTCATCCAGGAGGGACTCAGAGTAGAGCCGCTGCTCCTTCACATCGAGAGGAGCCAGTTGAGGGGCATCTGGTCAGGATGCCTCCTGGACGCCTCCCTGGTGAGGTGTTCCGGGCACGTCCCACCGGGAGGAGGCCCCGGGGAAGACCCAGGACATGCTGGAGGGACTATGTCTCTCGGCTGGCCTGGGAACGCCTCGGGATTCCCCTGGAAGAGCTAGAAGAAGTGGCTGGGGAGGGAAGTCTGGGCCTCCCTTCTGAAGCTGCTACCCCCGCGACCCGACCTCGGATAAGCGGAAGAAGATGGATGGATGGATGGATGGATGGACAAAAAGAAAAGAGAAAAAAGAAATCGCTCTTGGGTTCCCCCTGGTGGCCGCGGCAGGTCACGCTTCACCAGTAATATGAGTAATATCTCTAAAGCTCCGGTGGAAGATAAATTAGTAAATGTCACAAAAAGGACTTATCTATCCTTCAGGGACAGAGAAAAGAAAGGGGAAGATACGTCAAGATGTCTCTTGGTTTATCAGAAAGTTTATCAGAAAGTTTTGTGAAGCTGCTAATAGAAACTTAGCTTGGTAGCGACCTGGACCGGTCCGGTTCAACAGCCAAACATTTGTGAAACTAAGTGTTAACTTTACATGAGTTGATTTTCTCTGTACCTTTCTGAGGTTTCTTTGTCTTCAAAACGTTTGATAACAATAATTAAATCAGAAAGTTTCACATTGTCTAGTAAATGTTTAGGCTACATTAATATATCACTGAGCTGCTCTAAGCTGGACTTGGCGATTTGTTGCTTGCTGATCATTTATTGGCTAAAACAAACATTATTTTTTACATCATCTAATAAGTTATGTGAAACTTCTCCCATTAAAATGATCTGAAGGCTCAGAATCAGTCCAGTACCGGTACCGGTCCACATTCTCATGAGAGAAACACTCACCTGGTGTAAATTACATTTTTAGCTATTGTATTTACACCTAAGAGAAATTTATTTAATCAAAGAATGTCATGAATGTGTGTATTCCATCTTAAGTAGAGCTGCACCGATTCCAGTTTTCTGGCCGATCCCCGATTACCGATCTTTCAAAAGCCTGACCTGCTGATTTTGATTTTGGTCGATACCAATTTGTTTTGTCTGAAATGTCGCTAGCAAGAAAGTGGCTGAGTTGGTAACAGTGAATATTGTTACCTGTAAACGTTCAGACCTGACCTGTTGGGTCGGTCAAACCTCTCGCTGCAGGGCAGAAGAGGACAGAGATGATTTTTAAACCTTTGCTGATGAAGATCAGGGGATAAGATTGGCTACACAAGTATTGGCCGATCACCGATCCCCCAAAATTAAGGAAATCGGCGGCTATAAATGTATAATATATAATACATGCATACAAGATATAATGTAGACATCACTGTCAGAGATGCAATATGTTCAGCAAGTGTGTGAAGGATCTAATCATCGGACCGCTGATTGCAGCCAGTCCACATTGTTAGCAGAGATAGAGGGCCCCAAAACCACATTTCACTTAGGGCCCCATGAAGGCTTGGGCCGGCCCTGCACACCTCCACTTCCCCTCCTTTGGGAAACCCACAGGAAGCAGAGCTAACCGTCGTGTTTCTGAACTGTGGGAGGAAGCAGGAGTACCCGGAGAATACACACAGGGAGAACAGGCAAAAACCTGGCCGGGATTTCAACCCAGAACCTTGATGCCTTAAGACAGAAGCTGCTCCACCGTGCAACCTAACATTCTTCCTGTGTTACGATTAACTCAACTCAACTAGAAATCTGGATTAGTTCTGCTGAAATAATCCAGCTACATGTGGAAATGAGGGTTTATCAAGACTGAGCTCATGGCGCCATCTTGTGCGCAACGGGAAAAGCTTTTTAACTGAAAATATTATGAATGGTGATAAAAATGTTGTCTGGAGACTTTTTCCTGGTGGCTCTCCCAGCTCCCACTGCAGATCACAGGTTCATCTCAGAGCACAGATTTGGAATAAAACCGACGCTCCTTTCTCCACTTCAGGCTCTTAAATTCAGAAAACAAAAGATCTGGTTGGGATATTTTATGTATCTTTATTAAAACATGAACGCCACATTGGTTGTTAAAAATTGCAAAAGAAACACATGCAGTTTGGACAAAATCACAATTAATCACAATAAAAGTTAAAAAGTAAGAATTCATCTAGAACTCAAACGTTGTTTCATTATTCATTCTGCATTTCCAACCACTGCAAACATTCAAATGAATCAGATCACAAAATCATGACAAAGACGTCATATTTCAGTGTAACCATCCCACAGTGCAGGAGACGAGCCGACCCAAAGGTCCAAACCCACCTAAAGGTCCAAAACTGACCCAAAGGTCCAAACCCACCTAAAGGTCCAAACCCACCCACAGGTCCAAACCCACCTAAAGGTCCAAACCCACCTAAAGGTCCAAACCCACCTAAAGGTCCAAACCCACCCACAGGTCCAAACCCACCTAAAGGTCCAAACCCACCCAAAGGTCCAAAACTGACCCAAAGGTCCAAAACTGACCCAAAGGTCCAAACCCACCTAAAGGTCCAAACCCACCTAAAGGTCCAAAACTGACCCAAAGGTCCAAACCCACCTAAAGGTCCAAACCCACCTAAAGGTCCAAACCCGACGCATATTAAAGCTCACTGAGAGACCAGGCTGTTCTTCCCACAGTCTAAAAACATGACTGGTTAATTGGTCTTTCTAGATTCTCCCTATGTGTGTGTGTGTGTGTGTGCATGTGTGTGTGTGTGTGTGTCCATGGTTGTACGTTAGCTATTGAGGCAGCAGCTCCTCCTGACCCCACAAGGTTGTAAGGAAATGGATGGATGGATTTCTAATACAAGCTTTTTCAGTGAGTTCATCACAGTGTGAAATCGGACAAAGTCTGACCATTGACTGTGTTCAGAGCATCTCTTTAACATTGAGCTTCAATGTCCAGAGCAAGTGGACCTTTTGTTGAGAAACCCAGAAAGAACAACACTCTGAACGCTTCAGCATATCCACTAAACCGGCTTCGGTACATCGGAGTCACTTCCAGCCTCAGATTTGGGAAGCAAGTATCTATCAGTATGCAATCCTGGTTCACTGAACGCTTGACCCTAAGAACATCTCTCACCTTCTTCTCTTTCCAGATTTTGCCATTTCTCCACAAATGGCAAAGCAGCAAACTGTTGCTCTGCATCCGTGATGCAACTTTGGATTGCTCAGACATGCACAAGTCGCTTATAGCCATGCTTTCCCCAGAACAAAGTGTATAAAGGAGCTCTTGCCATTGTACACTTCCTTCAGCGCAGTGTGATAAGCGGTCTTCCAGTGGGAGATGAACCTTCCCAGATCTCTGGTCTGGTAGCATTGGCCACCTCAACACAACAGCAAAGAAGAACAGATGTGAACTCTCACTGGATGGAGTTGGGTTACTCAGAACCTGCTGAAGGGTGCGTAGCAGATGTTGGTACAAAATAACACTTTGTAGTTTGATGCGACTCAAACTACAAATTCCTTTGGAGACGGGTTGTGTTTAGGATGGCATACTCCTTGGCAACTTTCTCAATCTTTTTAGCAGATAGCTAATCAGAACCGGGCCACTGATTGGAGCGTCTCCACCGTTCAGCACCTAACTGCTGGAAAACAAAGAGAAAATCATGTTCTGTTTTTTCAGGTTCTGTTGGGCCGCTTCCGGCCCGACTCACGGCGTCTGTCCTGCTGCTCATCTTTTCCTCTGACCAGAAACAAGGCAGCTTTAAAACCGCCAACAGAGGCTAGCGACTCTTAACGCTAGCGACTCTTAATGGCTGGACTCCATTAAATCATCCAACCGAACATCCATCTGACCAACCATCCATCCAACCAACCTGAGAAGCCGGAGAAGATCCTACAGAAAGGGGAGAACCTGTGGCTGGACGTCCTGCAGCGATGATGACGGCAAAAGATGCTGCATGTCAAAAAGAAGAAGAGTTCTTGAAATAAGTTTTGCTGCACAGCATCCACTGTCTCCAAATATTGTCCTAAAGGAGATAAAGAGTCCTAAAGAGAGCAGGATTAACCATTTAACGCTGCACACATCCCAGTTACTTACATCCGAGACATGAACACCTCCGCCTGCTGGTTCGGAGAACGGTTGCTATAGAAACATGAACATGAGGTGATTGACTTTGTGCTTCAGCCTGGACCACTCGCTACAATCACAACTTATTGTTCAGTTACTGCATGAAAAGTTGTTGGTTTTTACTTCTGAACAACCAGAACAATAGTACAGCCTGCACCGCCCCCTTCTGGCCCTGTGAGGTATTACTACAGGAGCCCAGAAGGGAAACCAAACCCTGAAGCCCAAAGAATCCAGTTACTCTGAACGCACCTTTTGGGTTTAGCCAATCAGAGGATGAGACTGATTTAAATGGGTCCAACAGAACTAACAGGTCCAACAGGACCAGAAGTCGGAACCAGAGCTGATGAATACTCTCAAGTTTTTTCTCCTCTCTCTGTTTCAGACTGAGATGAATCAATGCCCCGCTGCTGGTTCTGCTGCTGGTTCTGGTTCTGCTGCAAACGTTTTCCTCCTGGTTCCTGCAGAGCGGCGGCTCGGCGCCTCCAGGACGCCTGGACCTTCGACCCGTCTCTCCTGGAGCTCAGGCAACTTTTACCGTTGGTCGTTTTAGGAGTTTTGGAAAATATGAATTTTGGAAGTTTTTTATGTTCCTGCACCAGTTAACTGCAAGTTTTACATTTCAACTTTAATGTTTTATATTTATCAGCCCTAAGAGGCTGAAGTTGTCACCACGCAGTGCTGGAAAAGTATTTACACCCCATCAACCATCGGTCAGATTTTGTCCAGTTCCAGCCTTCAGTGGTTTTTGGAACAGAAAACTGTGAAGTTGAAGGAAAATGATGGGATGTTTCTGATAAAAACCTGAAAACTGAGGCATGCTTTAGATCAAAGTAGCTTCACGGCCTAGTCAAAGGCCAGACAACACCTACACTCTCTGGAGGTTTTGATAGTTCTGACTCAGGAACGTAAATGCAAACCACATTCAGAATTTAGTTTGTGAAAAATGTTAAAAACTTTATTTTTCTTCCCCTTGGCGGTTCTGGACTTTTGGATCCGTCAGGAAACAGAATTCATCCTTCACAATAAAACGTAACTCAGTTCAATCTGGAGAGACTCAGACGGAGAAAAGAGAAACAATTAGAAAAGTTTATTAACAGGATGAATTAAATCTTTGGCGCCCGGCTGAGGACATTTATTATCGCAAACTTTGCGATGGGCTGGGATGAGTTTCCATATGCTGTGAGGAACGTCATCCCCGGGACCCGGAATGGAAGGGTTAGAAATCCCTTGGATGGTGCCGGTCTGTTGAGTCTCCATGCTGCTGCTTGTCTCTACCAGAAACCAGGTAATTGGGCCAGAGTTCTGATCCGTTTTATTGGATTAATTAAACCTGGGGAGTTATAAAACCATCTCATCAGACAGAAAGAATTAAACCGATCAGAAAGAGGAAATGAGAAGTTTTACTTTCACTCTGTTTATTTCTTCACTTCGCTGCAAATCTGACAGAATTTAAAGAAGAGCAACTGTACAGTTCATCATCATCATCATCATCGTCAGAACAAGAAAATAAAACCTGATCAAATAAAATATATAAATACAAGTCGCAATATTGCAGCAAAACAAAGTGACCAGCTTCAGCGTGGCGGATTCTTCTAGAAGAAAACAGAAAGAGGCCCGGAGGAGGAGCAGCGAGGCAGCGCCGGCTACGGGTCCGTTTCAGTACCGGATCAGAACTTCCTGTACATTCGTGACTTATGAGCCGATCTGGACCTCCTCACCGACATCCAGAACCACCACAAAGAAAATCTGAAGATTCATCAGCAGGACAAAGGTTCCTGCTAAACTCTGGAGCTGGAGCGGCCTGCGGGGATCCGGACTCCTCCAGAACCAGATCCAGAGGCGGCCCGGTGGTTCTACTAGAACCAGAACCAGGCTGGGGTGACAAAGTGCACTTTAGAAGAGGCGGAGCTCCACATGCTAGCTAGCTCCACATGCTAGCTAGCTCACTGACGTGCAAACAGTGACCATCGACGTGTATTTACAGAACGCCTGCAAGGTTCTGGTCCGGGTCTCCAGCAAGAGACAGAACCAGACCTCTGGGGAGCTCCAGAACCCGGCCGCTGTCTGCTCCTCCAGTTAAGGCAACCAGATACTCTGCTCTCTGATTGGACGGTGGGATCTGTGACTGTTCTTGTTGTCCAATCAGGAGGTTTTCTGAACCAATGAAAATGTCTCCAAACTTTCAGTTAAAAGTCACTTTTGTTTATGTGAGGCTGATTAATTCCTGGGAACCAAATTTAAAGGTTTTCATTCGGACTCAGCTGTTTGCTCAGACTGAGCAGAGTTGGTCTCAGAACCGCAGGTCGGGTCCAGAGGTGTTTCCAGGTGTGGAGCGGGTCTCTGCAGGTGGAACAGAGAAGACGTCGCACTAGAGCAACAATCAATGCTTTGGAGAACCTCAATTTGATCCAAAGTTCTGGATGAGTTAAACGAGTCGGGTCGGGTCGGTCCCTAAGGGCACGTTGAAAACAATCAGAAGGTGCTGCTGAACTTCAGGATCCGGCCGTGTGAACTTATGGAGAAGCTGCAGGAGAACCGGGTCGGCTCCAGCTCAGATGCAAAGCAGGACAGCAGGTTAGGGCGGAGCAGGAAGTTCTGCTCGGGTCCAGAAGGCTCTACAGGGCTCACATTAACTGTGAGAGGAAACGTCGGAGGAGCTGCTGCTGTTGCTGTTGGTGGTCTGGGCCCGCTTGATGTAGAGGTTCAGAAGCTTCATCTGCAGACAGAGACAGAACCGTCAGGAGAACCGGCCCGGTTCGCAGAACTGTCAGGAGAACCGGACCGGTTCGCAGTCTGGATGTAGTTTGGATCCTTCTATACATTTGACTGTAGTTTAGAGGTTTAGCATTAGCTTCCTAGCTTCCACTGGTGTTTTGGTGTCTCCTGCAGCCACAGCGGCCATTTTGAAAAATGTCCACCAGAAGAGGGGAACTGAAATCAATATCAATGGTTTCTATGGTTACAACATCTATGGATCATTAGGAGTGTGCGCTGGCAGCTGAAGGAGGAACAGCTTGTCCTGCTCTCTCTCATCCTTACTGATAACTTTGCCTGAGCTATTTTTAAAAGGACTGGGGGATTTTCTTACTTTTATTTTTACCTTACTTTTCTTCATCTCCAAGTTGAACCAGGGCAAAATGCCTCCGGCCGACCCCAAGGACATTAGCAGTATTATACAACGACTTCAGTCTATAGAAATGAAGATCAAACAGCTGGAGGTGAACTTTGAAATCAACGCTAACTGTGGAAATCAGACAACTCTTCCTCAAATCAACGGAGAGGTTGTACGCCTCGCATCAAGCAGCTCACCCTGGAACGCTCTGGGTGCCAAGCCGAAGCAAAAGTCTCACACCGCAGATCTGATGAGGCGACTGACAGGGAGAACCCCTCACCTTGACGAATCAGCGTGGCCGGCTCTGAGCCGAAACCCACCTTCAACCTCAACACCTGCTCCACCAAAGAAAAACAAACAAGCAGCTGCAACCAAAACGGTTCCACCGACCCCGCTCCCAAGGACAGAGCGACCAGCCCGGGCCTCAAAACATTCTGACTCTGTGGGAATCCCACTGAAAAACAGATTTTCTGTACTCCAGCCTGAGCCTCTGAGTGAAACCTCGCCTTCAAACATCAACAATGAGGCAAGACCATCACATCCACCCCCTAAAGACAAAGCCGCTACCAGGAAAACGAAAGGTATGCCAAAAGTGCTTATTGTTGGAGATGAGGCAGTAAATCCCAAGAAAACGAGAGTGATTTCTTTTCCTGGTGACACTGTATCTGATTTAACTCGTAAAGTTCTTTCGCTAACCGCTGATCAGCCAGATATTGAGTCCTTAGTTGTGCATGTTGGAGCCAACGATGTGGCAAAGCAGAAATCTGAGATTCTGAAAAAGGACTTTAATATTCTACTGAACACTATGGGAAAGTTAAAAATGAAGTTATTTCTCAGTGGTCCAATTCCATCACCTCAATGGGGAGACGAAAAACACTCCAGGCTGGACATGATAAACAAATGGCTGATTAAAAGCTGCTCTGCCAGCTCAGTGACCTTCATCGATAACCTCTGGATCTATTGGCAGAGCTTTCACCTCTTTGGAAGAGGCGGACGCAATCTTAATAAACATGGGATAAAGCTGCTCACTGCAAATCTTTTTCATTTTATCAACAAGGACAGCAACGTGATCATCGCTTCAGAAGCACAGGCTCAAGGATTTCTGACTAGGAAGAAACCGTCGGCTTATCAGGAACAAAAACAAACTGATACATCGACTGGAGGCGGAGCGACTGGTTCCCTTCCTCCTTCTCCCCTCCCTCTCTGCTCACCCACAGGATTCACAAGATACACATGGAGAAATGTCTTCTGGACCGGAGTTTCTTAAATTTACAGACGGAGTGAATCAACAGGTTGTACTTGGGACGTCTCTCCTTAGCGCTCACGTAGCAGACCTCACTTCATTTAAGCCACCTGACTCTAACGTCCCAGAGGATCCATCACTCTGCGTCTCTGAGGTCTGAGGGTCCAGACTTTATCTTTACGCCCTTCTTGCTCCAGAATGTGTCTGGCCCCTCGGCACTGCAGAACAGGACATTACCTGTCCGGATCACTACAAGAAAATTTACAAGAAACAGAAACATAAAATACAGGGGACCTAATTCAAACATCAGACTGTTCCCCTGCCTAAAGGAACCTCAGACTGAAGATTTCTTGGCCTCCAAGTCACTTAAACTCTTTTAAATCCCAGATCTCTCTGTGCTAAAGCTCTATTAATTAATGATTTCATCACTGAGCATAATATCCATGTTATGTTTCTGACAGAAACATGGTTGAATGATAATAATGAATCGATCGTACTAATTGAATCTGCGCCTCCTAACTACAATTTCTTCAGTGAGAATAGAAAACACAAAAAAGGAGGAGGCGTGGCTTCAATATTTAAGAATACCATAAATTAAAATCTCTTTGGGTCACTTCACCTCTTTTGAGTATCTTGGAATTGAGGTTAAAGGCCACAAACAAACTTTGACTGTAACTTTATACAAAACTCCAACTTTTGTGGAAAATTTCTTTACTGACTTGAATGAACTTCTATCTCTCATATGTATTGATTATGATTGTTTAATAATTGTTGGTGATTTCAACATTCATGTTGACAACCCCCAAGACAGAGGGGCAAAAAAGCTGGCTAATATTTTAGAGACTTTTGGTCCAACACAACATGTCAAACAAGCAACACACACTCAAGGACACACACTGGACCTGGTTATCGGTAAGGGTGTGAATATTTCCAATGTCTCTGTAACTGATGTCGCCCTGTTGCATCACTTCCTGTTATCTTTGAAAGTTCTTTATCTTTTAACCCACTTGGACAAACAGCAACCATCACAAAACGTTCTCTCACTGAAAACACAGCAGAAACTTTTAATCAAATCTACTCTTCTTCCTCACCCTTAAGCTGTAATGATGTAGATAAGTTGGTAAAAGATTTTCAGTCTAAAGTTTCAGATATTATTGATTCCATTAAAATGAAGGTTGTGTCTGGTAAAAAGAAATCTCCATGGAGAAATGCACAAACAGTTAGATCTGCAAGACAACTCTGCCGTAGAGCAGAACGAAAATGGCGTAAAACTCAACTCCACGTTCATTGTGACATCTATAAAGAAAGTCTACGTAACTATCATTTAACACTAAAACATGCAAGAGAGGCTTTCTTTGCAGATGTCATAAACAAAAACATTAATAATGCTCAAGCTTTATTTGCAACAGTTGACAGAATCACAAACCCTCCTGTGACGTTACCGCCTGATTTCCAATGTATTGCCGCCTGCAACCAGTTTTCCAGCTTCTTTTCAGAGAAAATTAATAAAATCAGATTATTAATCTGAACATCCACTATAAAGTCAGTACCAATGCTGAGCACAAACAAAACAAATACAGGAAAAATGACCCAATTTCAACTACTTAATTATAAAACCCTACAGGAAATCATAAGTCAACTAAGCTCCAGTTCCTGCTGTCTGGATGTCCTAGATCTATAACTCTAGAACATTTCTTTAAGAAAGTCCTGCCTGTTATTGCTGCTGATCTGATCCAAATAGTAACTCATGGCTCTCATCAGGCGTTTTCCCCCAGGCTCTGAAAACAGCAGTAATCAAACCACTGATAAAAAAGAACAATCTGGACAAATCACTACTGCAGAATTACAGGCCGACCTCTGACCTCTGACCTCTGATTCATCAGCAAAGTTATTGAAAAAGCTTTTAAACAATTAACTAGCTTCCTAACGATAACCAACCGCTTTGACTCCTTCCAGTCTGGTTTCCAGTCTCACCACAGCACAGAGACTGGCCTAGTCAAAGTGTTCAATGACATCCATATAAATACGGACTGTGGCAGAACCACAGTGCTGGTTCTGTTGGACCTCAGTGTTGACCACGACATATTACTGAATCGACTGGAGAGTTGGGTCGGACTCTCCGGTCCAGTGCTTAACTGGTTTGAATCCTACATAAAGAACAGGGATTTCTTTGTTTCAATTGGAAACTTTTCATCAAAGAGGTCAAAGGTCACATGTGGGGTACACCAAGGTTCAATCCTAGGACCCTTTTATTCAATATTTATATGCTCCCACTAGCTCAGGTTATAACAGGAAATAATATTAGCTACCACAACTATGCAGATGACACACAGCTCTACATTACGATGTCACCAGGTGACCTTTGACCCCATCCAATCACTGAACAGATGCTTAGAGCAGATAAATGTGTGGATGTGCCAAAACTTTCTCCAGCTGAACAGAAACAAAACTGAAGTTATTATTTTTGGACCTAAAGAGGAACGATCTAGAGTTATAGATCTAGAGTTATAGATCTAGAGCTATAGATCTAGAGTCACAGATCTAGAGTTATAGATCTAGAGTCAATGCACATCTTCAGTTATTACAACTGAAAACCAGCGATCAGCCCGAAACCTGGGAGTAGTGATGGACTCTGACCTGAACCTCCAGAGCCACATAAAGACAGTTACAAAGTCGGCCTTCTATCACCTGAAGAACATTTCCAGGATTAAAGGACTAATGTCTCAGCCAGATCTAGAGAAACTCATCCATGCGTTCATCTTCAGTCGTATTGATTATTGCAACAGCGTCTTCACAGGTCTGTGAAGCTAACCCTAACCCTAGCTGATTCATTCAGCTGATAAGGCTCTGCGTCTGTTAGCAGCACGGGGAGAGCTGCTGTGTGTGTGTGTGTGTGTGGGTGTGTGTGTGTGGGGGTGTGCGTGTGTGTGTGTGTGTGTGTGTGTGTGTGTGAGAGAGCTACCTTGCTGCCTGTCAGCTGTGCCAGGTGTGGCTTCAGCTCCTCTCCAATCACAGCGTAGATGGCCACCAGGCAGAACACGCTGGCCTTGCGAACGCTGCTCTCTGTGTTGTCATAACCCTGCAGCAGACACACGCAGCATCAGGTACGCCATGCATGCCCACACGTCTCCACACACGCCCGCCCCCACGCCTACACACACGCGCACACGGCGGGTCAGCGGGAACGTGGGAGGAGTCGCACCCGGAGCAGAGAGCACACAAACATTTCCAGGGACAAATAAGGCAAATAATTCCCACTGTCCAAATAAGCCGCTGTGCGGGCGTCATGGAGGAACCCGCCGAGGGCTGGAAACGGGTCGGAACCGGAACCAGAGCCCACCTGCAGCAGGCCGGGGATGATGTCGGGCAGCAGCTGCAGCAGTGAGTCCTTGGCGATGCGTTCGATGACCTTGGTCTGCATCTTGATGGCGGCCAGGTTGATGGGGTAGTCGGCGGTCTGGACGATGGGGCACAGCACCTTGATGCACTGCTCCGGGTGGATGGAGCCGGCCAGCGTGGACGCCGCCTCCTCGGCCGCACGCACCACCTGGGGAGACGACACGCTGGCTAGAGACGGGCCTCGCAGCCGACCTCTGACCTCTCACACCGAAACATTTCTAGATTCGTCCTTTAGCGGCCAAGAGCAGAACTCCAAACTATCAGACTCCAGGAGAACCAGAACCACTTGAGGTTGATGAAGACCAAATCCTTCTGATAAATACCTCTCTGCTTTTAATCAACAACGAAATCAGGAAAAGGAACAAAAGACACAAATTCAGAGAAACAGAGAAAGAAGAAAAACCAGGAGATAAAAAACCAAAAATTAAAAAACTGCAGAAACTTTTCATGTCAAACAGTTTAAACACAGAAACAGAGCTGCTTTCAGGAACCCAAGTGAGGTTCTGGAGGTTCTGAAGGTTCTGGAGGCTGCAGACCCGTCAGTGGAAACCAGAACAGAACCGATCTGGACCCGAGTAACGTTCCAGGATCGACACGTGGGCATTTATTGATCCGGAGGAAAACTACCGGAGGCCAAAGCACATCCCATCCTGCAGAGGTCAAAGGTCGCAGCTGTTCCTGCTCAGACCTGTGGAAGAACCAGAGCTGCTGGAGAACATGTGATCAGGGGTCAGAGGTCATGTGGCAGGGTAATGACCCAAAACACTCAGCAGCTTTATAGAGAAGAGCTGAGAAATTCATTTATTGCCACAATATGAAGCTGCAGGTGCCATTATTATTATTATTGTTATTAACATTATTATTATTATTGTTATTAACATTATTATTATTATTACTGGTTCTCTCCAGGTTCTCTGGTTTCCTCCCAGTCCAGACAGTCAGGTTAACTGGTCTCTCTAAGTGGTTGTTTATTATTTCATTGGTCAATCAAAGCGTTGAATGAATGAATGAATGAATATCATCCATCCATCCATCCATCCATCTTCTTCCGCTTATCCGAGGTCGGGTCGCGGGGGTAGCAGCTTCAGAAGGGAGGCCCAGACTTCCCTCCCCAGCCACTTCTTCTAGCTCTTCCGGGGGAATCCCGAGGCGTTCCCAGGCCAGCCGAGAGACATAGTCCCTCCAGCGTGTCCTTGGTCTTCCCCGGGGCCTCCTCCCGGTGGGACGTGCCCGGAACACCTCACCAGGGAGGCGTCCAGGAGGCATCCTGACCAGATGCCCGAGCCACCTCAACTGGCTCCTCTCGATGTGAAGGAGCAGCGGCTCTACTCTGAGTCCCTCCCGGATGACTGAGCTTCTCACCCTATCTCTAAGGGAGAGCCCAGCCACCCTACGGAGAAAACCCATTTCGGCCGCTTGTATCCGCGATCTCGTTCTTTCGGTCATGACCCAAAGCTCATGACCATAGATGAGGGTGGGAACGTAGATCGACCGGTAAATCGAGAGCTTCGCTTTTTGGCTCAGCTCTCTCTTCACCACGACGGACCGGTACAGCGCCCGCTTGACAGCAGACGCTGCGCCAATCCGCCTGTCGATCTCCCGCTCCCTTCTTCCCCCATTCGTGAACAAGATCCCGAGATACTTAAACTCCTCCACTTGGGGCAGGACACCCCCCCTGACCCGGAGAAGGCACTCTACCCTTTTCCGGCTCAAGACCATGGCCTCGGATTTGGAGGCACTGATCCCCATCCCGGCCGCTTCACACTCGGCTGCGAACCGCTCCAGCGAGAGCTGTAGATCACGATCTGATGAAGCCAAAAGGACCACATCGTCTGCGAAAAGCAGAGATGAGATCCTAAGGCCACCAAATCGGATCCCCTCAACACCTTGGCTGCGCCTAGAAATTCTGTCCATGAAAGTAATGAACAGAATCGGTGACAAAGGGCAGCCCTGGCGGAGTCCAACTCTCACCGGAAACGAGCCCGACTTACTGCCGGCAATGCGGACCAGACTCTGACACCGGTCATACAGGGACCTGACAGCCCGTATCAAAGGGCCCGGTACCCCATACTCCCGGAGAACCCCCCACAGGGCTCCCCGAGGGACACGGTCGAACGCCTTCTCCAAGTCCACAAAACACATGTAGACTGGTTGGGCGAACTCCCATGCACCCTCCAGGACCCTGCCGAGGGTGTAGAGCTGGTCCAGCGTTCCACGACCAGGACGAAAACCACACTGCTCTTCCTGAATCCGAGGTTCGACTATCCGACGGACCCTCCTCTCCAGGACCCCTGAATAGACCTTGCCAGGGAGGCTTAAGAGTGTGACCCCTCTATAATTGGAGCACACCCTCCGGTCCCCCTTTTTGAACAGGGGGACCACCACCCCAGTCTGCCAATCCAGGGGAACTGCCCCCGATGTCCATGCGACATTGCAGAGTCGCGTCAACCAACACAACCCTACAACATCCAGAGCCTTAAGGAACTCCGGGCGGATCTCATCCACCCCCGGGGCCTTGCCACCGAGGAGCTTTTTAACCACCTCGGCGACCTCGCCCCCAGAGATTGGAGAGCCCAACCCAGAGTCCCCAGGCTCCGCTTCCTCAGTGGAAGGCATGTTGGTGGGATTGAGGAGGTCTTCGAAGTACTCTGCCCACTGGCACACAACGTCCCGAGTAGAGGTCAGCAGCACACCATCCCCACTATAAACAGTGTTGGTGCTGCACCGCTTCCCCCCCCTGAGACGCCGGATGGTGGACCAGAATCGCCTCGAAGCCGTACGGAAGTCTTTCTCCATGGCCTCTCCAAACTCCTCCCACGCCCGAGTTTTTGCCTCAGCAACCGCCCGAGCCGCATGCCGCTTCGCCCGCCGGTACCCATCAGCTGCTTCCGGAGTCCCACAGGCCAAAAAGGCCCGATAGGACTCCTTCTTCAGCCTGACGGCATCCCTCACCGAAGGTGTCCACCAGCGGGTTCGAGGGTTGCCGCCGCGACAGGCACCGACAACCTTGCGGCCACAGCTCCGATCGGCCGCCTCGACAATGGAGGCACGGAACACGGTCCACTCAGACTCCATGTCCCCCACCTCCCCCGGGACGTGTTCGAAGTTTTGCCGGAGATGGGAGTTAAAGCTCCGTCTCACAGGGGATTCCGCCAGACGTTCCCAGCAGACCCTCACAACACGTTTGGGCCTGCCAGGTCTGACCGGCTTCCTCCCCCACCACCGGAGCCAACTCACCACCAGGTAGTGGTCAGTGGACAGCTCCGCACCTCTCTTCACCCGAGTGTCCAAGACATACGGCCGCAGATCCGATGAAACGATGACAAAGTCGATCATCGAACTGCGGCCTAGGGTGTCCTGGTGCCAAGTGCACATATGGACACCCTTATGCTTGAACATGGTGTTCGTTATGGACAATCCATGGCGAGCACAGAAGTCCAGCAACAGAACACCGCTCGAGTTCAGGTCGGGCGGGCCGTTCCTCCCAACCACGCCCCTCCAGGTCTCACTGTCATTGCCCACGTGAGCGTTGAAGTCCCCCAGCAGAACAAGGGAGTCCCCAGGAGGAGCACTCTCCAGTACCCCCTCTAAGGACTCCAAAAAGGGTGGGTAATCTGAACTGTCGTTCGGCCCGTAAGCACAAACGACAGTCAGAACCCGTCCCCCCACCCGTAGGCGGAGGGATGCTACCCTCTCGTTCACCGGGGTAAACCCCAACGTACAGCCGCCGAGATGGGGAGCAACAAGTATGCCCACTCCTGCCCGACGCCTCTCACCTTGGGCAACTCCAGAGTGGAAGTATGTCCAGCCCCTCTCAAGGAGACTGGTTCCAGAACCAGAGCCGTGCGTCGAGGTGAGACCGACTATTTCTAGCCGGAACCTCTCGACCCCACGCACTAGCTTCGGCTCCTTCCCCACCAGAGAGGTGACATTCCACGTCCCAAGAGCCAGTTTCTGCAACCGAGGATCGGACCACCAGGGTCCCCTCCCTCTGCTGCCACCCATCCCAATGAATATCAGTCGGCTGATATTCATTCATTCATTCATTCATATCAGGGGTGCCAATACTTTTCACCAAGAAACCAGGAGTTTCTCCTCATTTAATTCAGATCCAGGTATTAAAACCCAGAGCAGCAGAACCAGAACCGGATCACCTCTTTGTGGGAGTCCTTGTGGGCCTCCAGGGTCTTCATGATGGTCAGCTCGGCGTAATTCCTGAACCGGGTCGGCTGGTTCCTCAGGATCTCCTTCAGAACCCGCAGGGCCAGGGCCCGGATGGCGTGCTGCCGGGAGACGAGAACCGGGTCAGTACCGCCCCAGAGTCCTGGTCCGGTCCCTCTGGAGAGAGACCGCCAGCAGGCCTGGAGGAACCCCAGGAAGGAGAACCGGACCGGGACCGCCCCAGAACCAGAACCTACGTCCTTGTCGCAGAGCGTCTCCAGCAGCAGCAGCAGGACGGTCTTGAAGTGTTCGTCCCACACGGGGGCGCTGTCCTCCCGCGTGACCTTCAGCAGCTCCAGCAGCGCCGCGCGCCGCTCCTCGCTGCGCTCGTTGTGATTGGACAGCTCCTTCAGCAGGTCCGCCACCAGGTCCGAATGGTCCGGTCCGACTGCTCGGAACCAGAGAGGGGTTAGCACGGTCGCTAGGACGTCCCTGACATCCTGAACGATTCTAGAACCAGGTAACGTCCCAGAGTCATAGCAGAACGACCCGACCCGACAGAACCGACCCAAACCAACGGAACCGGCCCGACTCAGCAAAATGACGTTTCTGTCGAGTTGGTTCTGATCCGACCCGACCCAGCAGAATCGCAGCAGAACCGACCCAAACCAAAGGAACCGACCCAGCAGAACCAGCCCGACCCAGCAGAACCAACCCAGCAAAAGGATCCAACCCGACAGAACCGACCCAGAAGAACAGACCCGACCCGACAGAGCTGACCTGACCCAGCAGAACTGATCTGACCCCACACTACCGACCCATTAGGACCGACCCAACCCAGAGGTTAGAACCCATACCAACAGGAAGTGGGCGGAGCCACAGGATCATAGGAGATAAATGAGGCAAACAAACAGGAAGAGGAGGAAGAGGAGGAAGAAGAGCGTTTACCAGGACAAAAGCCTTTAGGGAGACTTGTCTTGTTTTCACCCGAATCCTTCTGCCGGCCTGCAGGGGTCAGGGGTCAGGGAGGATGATAGAGGATGAAGATGGGGAGGTGGGTGCAGAGGAAACAATGTGATGGCAGCAACAGAAACAAATGTGCTGAACAGCTGGATGGAGACATGTTTGGTTCCAGCATCTTTGCTTCCTGTTGCCATGGCGACAGACTGAGGTCTGAGGTGACCTCTCACCTCTCACCTGGATCACAGGTTACCACCGGCGCCCAGCATCTGAGGCGTTCTACTTTCATTTCACACCAAAGTGATCCAGGATTAGTAACAATAAACTAAAGAAATATTTATTTTACATGTATAAACAATACAGTAGTAATAATGAAGGCTGTTTAGTTCTTAATTTGAATAAAATATTTTCACACGAATGTCGCCTGATGGTCAAACTAGCTCTGTCCAGCCAAACAGTGATACTAACGTCTTTTAGTCTTTTCAAACTGAATCGGCGCGTTGAAATCGATTGGAATGGAGAAATGACATGGAGTGATGATGATGATGAGGACCAAACAGAGGAAGGGGAGGGTTGGACATAGGAGCTGCTGCTGCCTTCAGCTTCATAAATGAAACGATGAGCGACATGTACCTCTGGTACCACAGTGTACCTCTGGTACCACAGTGTACCCGTGGCACCACAGTGTACCTCTGGTACCACAGTGTACCCGTGGTACCACAGTGTACTCGTGGTACCACAGTGTACCCCTGGTACCACAGTGTACCCCTGGTACCACAGTGTACCCGTGGTACCAGAGGTGTAGGACTGTGTGATCCGACCAGAGGACGCAGCCATACCTCCATGTCCGGCCCAGAAACAGCTGTTAGAGCCTTCCTCAGTTTTGCTCATACAAGTGACTCCAAGTCTTTTGGACAGAAATGTTGAGGGCCAAATAGGCCCTTTGTAAGTTCTGTTCGGCTGTGGCTTTTCTTTTTGTACATATGGAAACTTATCCACTCACCAGTTTTTGTTTGTTTGACTTACAGCCAACAGTGACACAGTGTGGTATTATCTAAAATTACACCATTCAAACACAATCTGATAAACTCGGGTAAAGTTAAGCTTGCTGTGTTTACTCTGTAGATTCCAGTACAGAACAGGTGAAAAAACGAGTCATCAACCCACTGGTGAAAGAATGGCGACCTCTATGGGTGAAAAATACAACTAAAGATAAACATTTTTGAAGTAATTATGAGTTTTGGCATATCACAAACTGCATTTTTTTAGTTAAGAAAATTTCGACATATTTAGGCCAACATCCCTTTAAAGGGTCAGCCGACCATCGCTGGTCAATGACTGCCCCCTGGTGGTCAGATAGTTATACAGCCAATGACTGCTGTCACTTTCTACTAGAATAGCAGAAAGTACAATACTGAGTCAATTTTATTGTTGTCACAATGTTTACCAATATTATTATTGAAATATTTTCTAATACTATAGTCATCACAATATTTACTATAAAATCATAATCAGAATATTTTGTAATATTGTGCAGCTCTTATTTCAACCCTTCCAGAGTGAAGGAGTCTTCCTGCTGCACAGCGCCCCCTCTAGGAGTCACAGAGAACTGGTTCTGGGATCTGTTAGCACGTTAACCTGTGTGACCCCTGATTCAACCTGGAGACGAGTCCAGGTGATAACAGCAGGTAACCTTTGACCCTTGCTGGGACATGCAGAGTGTCTGCAGACTCACAGTCACGGAACTGCTCCACGTCGTCATCGAACACGGCCTCCTTCAGCGCGCTCTTATCGTAGGCGCAGATGGTTTCCCCGTAGCCGTAGGGGGCAAACTCGCGGCTCCGGGGCCCGGAGAAGGACCGTGGCGACGGGGTGTTGAGCAGCGACGTCTTGTTATCCAGGGCGGTGCGGCCGCCTTCCACCACGTCTGAACCCAGACGACCATCAGGACCTGGAGACGGAGCCACGACTTCTCTTCCCACCTGACAGGAGGAAGTTCAGAATTAATCATACTTTCAAAATAAAATACCAAGATTTAGCATCTCTTTGCATTTGCAAAAAGCCGATATCTGGCACCTGGAGCTTTATAAATGCAGTTATTATATCCGGTTGTCCTGTAGTATTACTAACTATATGAAGGAATTGGAAGCTTGTCACTGGCATCAGATGCCAGCAATCCACCAGTAAATCATCAGTAATCCGCCAGCGATACTCTAGTAATCCGCCAGTAAAATCCATCAGCAATCCACCAGTGGGAAACTCACGCCGTCGTCCCTCTTGCCGTCACGGCGCAGCGGCTCTTTCAGGTCCTCCTGGCTGCGGTAGCTGAAGCTCTGGATGGCCTCGGTGACGCCGCGCAGCGAGCTGTAGATCTCCTCTGCGTTCATGTTCTCCGTGTCGTACTCCGTCACGCTGCTGGCACAGAGGCGGAACGGCGGGTCAGAGGACGCAGCTGGAGCAGAAACACGGCCACCGGTCCGCATGCGTGCACAGTGTTTCTGCTGCCGGTCCGGTCCAAGCGTGCCGACTTGTCGCTGAGCGACGCCTTCTGCGGCGACGCTCAGCGACAAACAGAACAACTGGACTCGGTCTACCTGGGTGAAAAGGCTCGGCGCAGGGCCCTGAGGCCGGGGGCGGCGGGGGGCGCAGCAGGGAGCAGCCCGTCGACCCCCCAACCCCACAAACCACTGTAGCAGCAGGAAGGAAGGATGGAGGAAAGGAGGAAACCAATGAGAGGAGGCAGGGCAAGGACGGAGAGAGAGGAGAGACAAAAAGAGTCTGAGCTGAGAGGTTCAGGTTAGAGGACAGATCTGCTTCCTGCTGACGCATCCAGAGGTTCTGACTAGTGGCATGCCGATCGATTGGCCACGGATCATAATCGACCGATTTCAGTGAAAAAGTGTATGATTGGTGATCGCCGATCACTGTCTCTTGTTGCCAATCACCAACCGATCACCCGAAGGTGAACTCTCACACCGAACGTCTGCTTAAAGCTGCAGCATGTAACTTAAAGTTTTTACATTTGTATTAAAACGTTCGCTGTCCTGGCATGAGAGATAATCTGGGAAAAAAATGTAAATAAAAGATGTAGCTGCTCTGCCCCCTTGAGATGTTCTGCAGAATTACGCTGCTGGGTCAGAAAGCAGCTAGCCATGCTATCGCTACCAGGCAGGTTGATCTGGTAACGTAGGGTTGATGATTTCAATGCAACCTGCATTTGACTTTGAATGAATGTTTCATTTTTTTACTCGACATTATTTAAGTGTTGTGAGATGTATTTGACTTTATGGATACTTTAGGCTTTGAGAGCCTTACTGTTGCATATTTTATTACAGAGTGCAGGTTTCCTGTTGTCTCTTTGACTCAGTACTTTATGCTTCGGGCCTGCAGGTATTTTATGTCTTTGTCTTAATTTCATGGTTCCGTTTTGCCAGATATCATAGCAGCATTTATACCTGAAGAGAAACATTAACAGCCAATCCATGTGATCAGTATCGGCAGGAAAAAACCTGATCGGAGCATCCGGAGGTTCTGACCTTTCGGACTCGGGACGGTTCTGGCGGTTCTGATGGGAAGCTTTTCACTTCCATCCGGAGCTTGGCTCTCAGCAGGTGTCATCGCTCCGTTACGATTTTTAGCTTAAAGCCGATGATTTCTACGCGAGTTTACGGCAGCAATCATGGCCGCTGCCATCTGTGGATGGACTATCGTGGAACCAGAACCCCTGGTGGGTCGGTACCAGAACGCCTTGCAGCCAAGGTTCTCCAGGACCAGCAGGCAGGTTTGGTGGTGACAGAACCGGCCGCGGTCCGGTCGGTTCCTACCTGGGAGATAGGCCACCGTGGGAGCAGTTGGTGGGGGAAGTGAGAGGACTGGACCTGCTGGGGGCGTGGCGCGGCGCCGTCCGGCCCACCGTGTTGCTGGGAGACCCCTGGAGAACAGAAGCAGAAGCTGAGCTTGAGAAGGCCTGGACCGGGTTCTGGAGGTTCTGGAGGGACTCACCACGCCGCTGCTGGTGTTGCTGGAGTTCTTGAGGTGGCTGTGCAGCAGCTTGGTGGCGCCGTCCTGGAAGGTCTTGGGCAGCGCGCCCAGCAGCATGGTGAACTCCGGCGTGTTCAGCTCAAACAGTGCGATCAAAACCACCTGGGCCGCCTGCGCACAGAACCAGAACCGCTTACTGATCCCAGGTCCTGGAACCAGCAGAACCAAACCTGCAGAGGAACCTCTGTCAGAACCAGAACCTGGCACCTTCCGTGGATTAGAGCAGGAGAACTGGACCAACAGAACCCAGCAACAACAGGTGATGTCCAGCAGAACCTGGAGAAGTTCTGGTGTCGACTCGGCTCTGGATCTGGTCTGGATCTCCAGGAATCTCCTCCAGTTCTGCCGGGTTCTGCCTGAACGCAGGCCAACCAGTGTACTGAGATCTAGAACCTGATCTGGATCCAGATGGTGGACCTGCTCTGCCCTCCAGAACCAACCCCTGACCCGGCCCGCTCTCTCAGTTGAGAGTTTTAAAATCGACGCTGGCCCTTTAAGTGAGCTGGGTGTCCCTCAGGGCTGTCCTCTCTCCTCTTATTCATTTATATGATACAGCAACCTGTGGGAAAGTTTGCTGACGACCCAGTCATCACCATGACGACCGTGATCCGAGACCTGGACCGAAGTGAGACTGGTCTCTCCAGAAGCTCCTCGCTCGCCCAGCTGTGGCGGCCCCATCTCCCTAAGGGGGGGCACCAGGTGATGGACCGGAACCAGAACTCAGCTGCTACAGGTCAACTAGGGATTCTGATAAAAGGCTTTCATAGTTTCAGATCCAATTCATTTCAGGGTTTGAAATTAATTAAATCACATCTTAATCAGCAAAACTTTCAGTTCAAAACCTTTTTACTGCTAATTTATGGAATAAACAGACAAATGAGCTAAAAACAAAACACAGTTTTAATCTTCAGGTGGAAAGCCTTTGCTCTTGAATCCTGGATGAAATGCGTCTCACCTTCCTGACGTCGGAGCTTTTAGGTTCGGTGGTCCAGGTAATGATGCGGGACACCGCCAGCCGCGTCTCGCTGGAGTTCACAAAGTCGGTCGGGTCCATCTGGCGAGCCAGAGACTCAATGTACTTCAGGATGGCGACCTTGACCTGCGGACGACGGGACGTTTAGTCCCGGGCCGACGGAGACGCGGCGGCGGGAGACGACTGTGGCTCACCTTGAGGTTGGGGGTCTGGGTCTGGTCCACGATGAAGCGCATCAGGATGTTGAACTGCTGGTCGAAGGGGAACGACTCCCTGAAACGCAGCAGACAGAAGCTGAGTTCAGCGACCTCTGACCCAGAAGGAGCTGACCGGGTCAGAGCGAAGGAAACCCTGAAACCAGTTGGACGGGTCAACGCCGGACATCATCTTCAACCATCAGAGCTCGTTTCCTAGGAAACTTTGATGATTTCAAGCTTTCACTGATCAGAGATGATGTTTGAAGAGTAAATATTCAGAGCAGAATAATTCACACCAGGTAACTGGCAACAGAATCAGATCCAGATCCTGAACCACATCCAGATCCAGATCCAGATCTGGTACCAACTCACCCAGTCACCTGGTTTGTAATATTTGGTGAACTTCAGGGCTGACGACTCGGCCTCCTTCTGGTCCATTTTATCTAGAATTTATCTCGAGTTTCTCCACCGAGGGAAAATGAAGGTTATTTGAAGTCTATTCTAGAACCAGAGAAAACTACACCAACATAAATATGCAGATGATGCTCTGCTTGTTAGAGAGAACATGATATTTTCAAGCTGTTTGACTCAGGGTTAGGTCACTCTGGCCGGTGTGAGAGAAGACCGGCCAGAACCAACTGGAGTCAGAAGGATTTTCTGTTTTCACAGATAAGGAACAACAAATTGACAAATTTGTTATTCAGCGCCGCTGAGATGGAGCAGATTTTGATTTCCTGGAAGTCCAAAACCGATTCCTGGAAGGCCTAAAACACAAATAGTACAAGTTGAGCCAGAATAACTAGCAAGGGAAGGGAAGCAATGCCATTGGTCCAAACGTTCAAATACACACAGTGATGTAGTATTCGAGACCGGTCTTGGTCTCAAGACCACTTTTTGATGGTCTCATCTTGGTCTCGGGTGTTGAGGATTCGGGATTTTATTTCAAGACCGGTCAAGACCACAACTGTGGAAATGTCACTAAACTACCAGCATATTGTCCAGATTATTTGTTAACATCTTTGTTTTCAGTAGATGCAAAACATACCGACTAAAATTCAAGCAATAGCGTGACTTACTAATTACGCGTTTCTGTTGTCAAACGTCGCCTCCCCCTTTAACTCGCACGTCTCCATCTCCAAGACATGCGCAGTGGTTTCCTCTGAGCGGAAGATGTCTGTCTAATAGTCAGCAGAGGCGCTGCCAGGAGTTTTGGGCCCCATGACCAAAAGTTTAATTGGGCCCCTCCACCAGCTGCTGTTACAATTTCTTGAGTTTATCTGAACCATCAAAAGCGTCACAATTTTAAAGCCTTGCTTTCTTTGGTCCAATACTGATAACTAGCACAATATTTACTGCTCATGAATTTTACATCCAACATTCTGCACACAGTTTGCAAGTATGTTGCTTAATTTTGTTCTATTAGTTTTAGATACTGACATGTTTCTCCAAACCAGCAACAGTCAGAAATATTCGTGTGTATTTTGCTTCATGTGCAAAATACACATGAATCAATCCAGACTTCTCAAAAAATGCTATGTAGTTGCATTTTATTCAAACTGCAGTTTATAACTTTAATTAAAAAAAATGTTTTCTCCATATTTGTTAAAGCTGTCTACATGTCATGCAGTTTGTTATGAGACAGATAATCTGTGAAAACAATCAATCTCCTCCACCTGAACTGCTATTGCTAGCTAAAGTAATGCAACGTTCCGACCAAAACAATCAATCAGAATCAGGAGGAGGGTCCTAGCGCTGTCAATCATCCTCATTCACTCACTGCTAAATGTGCTAATGGTGGAGAAACAACATATTGTTATTGCTAGCTACAGCACAGAGCAAGAGGAGGGAGGGAGCAGCCACGTGAGATTGTGATTGACAGCACTAAAATGCTCCTGTCTCTGATTGGTTGTTTCTAGATAGCAGAGGAAATAGTTATTTCACAGATTATCTCTCATACCAAACTGACATAACATAATGACAGTTTTAACAAATATGTAAAAAATATTTTATAAAAGTGACATAGTGCAGCTTTAATTGGACTAGGAGAGGAGAGAGGACGAGTCAGGAGGTCAGAGCTGCTGCTGACTGACTCACCTGTTGTTAAGAGGTAAAAGGTACAAGGGACGGGTTATCAATATATGAATATGTTGGTAATTTCTTTCCTTAATTCATTAAATGTTAGTGAAATGGAGGCAAACAGTCTGTAGCTAAGCTAACTATGCTAAATGGTTGATAATCTCACAGTCTACCCACCTCTTGGATAAAAACTGGATTACACATTGACACTCTTGTTTTTTTCTCTCTCTATTTTTTTGAAAACCTGGCTTTATTATTTTTATTAGCAGCATAGTAACAGCCACAGTCGTTCTTGTTTTCCACTGTCTGCTGCTGAACATCGTCACCATCAAACTAAGCAGGAAGGAACCATTTCCTGCAGATCCAGGGGGTTCTGGGTAAATGTCTGCTTTTTGGTCTGGGAGGGGCAACATTTGATTTTTACTGCTAAAAACTATTTTAGAAAACACAATATGATTAGTTTTGTAACTGACAGTTTTGTAACTCCAATTGTTTTTTTATTTCTATGAAAAAATAAAATAAAATTGCGGCGGGCCCCCTGTCGGAAGTGTCCTAACTTTCCCGGCGCCCCTGATCGTCAGTAACAGAATCCCACTACATAAATCATCAGACATGGAGACATGTAAATTCAGCAGCGCTTTGCTTTCGCAGACGGTGGGACTATGTCTAACTTTTATGGTCACTTAGGAAAGAAGCTCAAAGAAAGGTAAGCTCTGTGAGGTGATGCTAGCTAAGCTAGCTGTTCAGGGACACTTTGCATATGAAAAACGCTGTCAGTCACTGCGCTGCATTATTGTGTGGAGGTGTTGACTGACGTGTCACATATATGGGACAGCGCTGTGACCAAAATCTGCTATATAGCGATATGACATTCAGGAAGGATCCGATTCTTCTGAACGGCTCTTTACTAAGAGCAACAGTTCTGGAGCCTCACTGAGAGCCGCTCTCTGCAGTAGCTATTATTATTTTATTTAGTTATACACATTGATATTTATTTAACTACAGAATAAATAAGTGAGCATGCTCTCAATAGAGAGCATGCTCACTGCTCTCTGTTGATTTCGTCTCCTGTCATGTGGGAGATGTTACAGCTCTGAGCTGCTGGGAGAGAGAGAGAGAGAGAGAGTCACAGTCACCTTGTGCTTGGTTCCTTCTTGCTCCTTGGTCAGTGTCCATAGTTGAGTGTTTACCATTAGTGCATTGCCTTAATTGCTATGTTTAATGGAGCTGACAGTGGTGGTTTCTGACATGGGCAGTGTGGGCAACCGCCCAGGGCGTTATCTTGTTAGGGGTGGCAGGAGACCTCCGGATCGTGGCTCAGAGATGGAAGCAAAGCAGAACAAAGAGTTTGGAATGATAATGATATTGGTTAAATTTACTTCAGCTCTAAGTATTTAATATCTGAGTGTTTTTATGGGAATGTGGATGTTTCAGATCAATTTAAGAAGCAGTTTTGATCATATTTCATTTCATTGCGTCAGGTAGAGCGGGGCGCCGGTCTGGGACCCTAAAAGTCTTGGTCTTGTCTCGGTCTCCATACACTCTGGTCTTGACTTGGTTTCGGGTTAGGTGGTCTTGACTACAACACTAAATACACACCAGTAGAGATGAAGCCCAATAAAAAGTGATGCATCCAGTAAGAGCTGAGAGATTTTGGATATTTGTTAGAGATGTGTTTTGTGATTCCACAGACGTGCAATTAAATCTCTTCCCACTCGGCCTGAGCAGTGAAGAGTCCGAGTCCTGTGTGTTATTTTATATTCATATATTCCATAGTTAGTCACTTTAATTCTCCTATATGCTTCACCTGAAACCAGTAAAACCAGCAATACCAGGATCTTACTGGATGATCAGGACATATTTAAATAATGGTGAATCAGAGATTCCGGTAAGGCTTTTGGGTTTAGTTGTGGTGGTACCACTGGGCCTCTGGAACCTGAAACCAGTAGTGGAGCTCAGAACGTTCAGCCAATCTAGGAAAGGCAGCTCTACGTTTCAGCAGTTCACAGACCCTCTAGGTCATCAGATCAGCGCCTTATTGATAAAAGCTTGAGCAGCCCTCAGGCCGCGCCGCGTCCCAGTTCTGACCTGGTGACATCCAGAGCCTTCTGGACCTTGGCCTGGACCGAGCCTAGCAGGTCGGCGCCCATCTTCTTCAGCAGCTGAGTGAGCAGGACGAAGAGCCAGTCCTGCAGGTCGTCCTTGTGTACCGTGACGAAGTCCACCAGCGTCTCCAGGAACATGCTGAACACCTGGGAGCAAAGGCAGGTTCTGGTCAGACTGGCTCTCCGTCCGACGGGGAGGACGCGGACTGAAGGAGCAAACACTCACTCTCTGGAGTTAGAGCCACAGCAAGGCGGGCCGTGCAGCAGAACACACACAGTTAGCTCCAGAAACATCTCCAGCTGAAGACCATGCATGTATCTGAGGGTCTCTACCTTACTGTGGGGGTCTGCAAACATCCTGGTGAAGATCTCACAGAGTCTCTTCAGCTCCACCCGGCTGCACAGACAACAAACAGTTGGTTAGAACCCAACAGAACCAGAACAATGACCCACGACTTCCTGGAGGCAGGTCAGGTTCTGCCCTACCAACACAAACGTAAACATATGGAGTTTATTTACTTACTTTAATTATTTCTAACAGACAAGAAGTAAAACTTTCCAGTAATCTAAACAGGAACTTTGGTCAGACTAAGATGGATCTTTGGAAAAAGAAAAACTGCTCAGAAAAAACTCCTTTCCATGTTTAGTTATTTAGTTCTATTCCACATTATACTGACCCAAACCAACCTGTTCCCCTCCTGGCCTGTGGGGGCGCTGTACAAAGAACCACTGAAGGAAACGATACAAAAACCTCTGAAGACACTGAGAGCAACTTCCTTCTTCACCAGATGGAAACAAGATGGAGGCGTCAGATTTTAGTCGTTGGAGGATTTCTCTTTAGTCTTTGGCTGAAGACCAGGAGCCATTTCTGCTGCTAGAGCTAGGCTAGCACGTTAGCTTTGGTTGTGTTTACCCAGAATGCCCTGCGCTGTAGTCCACTTCCTACTTTTGGAGCGGTCTCCGGTCCGCTTGGCGCTCAGATTCAAACTGAACCCAGACCGAGGTTTGGAGGACCAGAGGTCAGAGGTCGATTAGCATTCACACCTCACCAACTGAACCGGACTTTATAGCAAGTTTACCGGAGTCAGGTGAAAGCGGACCGGAGTCGGGTGGAAGCGGACCGGAGTCGGGTGGAAGCGGACCGGAGTCGGGTGAAAGCGGACCGGAGTCGGGTGAAAGCGGACCGGAGTCGGGTGAAAGCGGACCGGAGTTGGGTGGAAGCGGACCGGAGTCGGGTGGAAGCGGACCGGAGTTGGGTGAAAGCGGACTCAACAGGGCTGGTGGTGGTGATGTAGCCTTGGAGAGATGTCTGAGATTTAAAGTGATGATCTTTCCACAGCATTTATGCTGTTATTACAGCTAAAGCCATCAAGTTTCTAAACAGGAAGTTGGTGACGTTAGAAAGAGGTCAGTACAACCAGGATGTGTCATTTGACTGGGACTGAATAAAACCACTTCAGCTTCCAGTTTGTTAAAATTTAAGATGTTTTGGTGTCTCTGGCTCCCAGTTAAGAAGAACCTGAATGGGGAGAGCATCTGGCTGCAGAAGGGGGAATACATCTGACAGTCATCAACATATTATGGGACCTCTGTGTTTCCCTCAAATAACTCCCAGTAGCAGAAGGTTACTTTACTAACCCCCCTGACAGGCTCCCACCTGAGGATCCTTTGGCTCTTCAGCAGGTTCTGCAGGCCCAGCAGGCCCTCCTTCCTCTCGGACCAGTTGGAGCTGGCGCAGTGGTTCAGCACCTCGGCAACGTCCTCCGTCTGCCGCAGGTAGTGGGGGATGCCTCCGTTCCTGGAGCTGTAGGAGCGCTCTGAGCAGGCGCTGGACGCGTCGCTGTTGGCGTCGTCATCAGAATACATCCCAGGAGACTCGTAGCGCCGCCGCAATGGCTTCCTCTGCAGCGGAGAGGGAAACGTTCATGCAGCGTCATGCAGGAATGAGAGCTCGGCGACCAGGGATGGAGGTTAAGACACATGCAGAGCTTTGATGTGATTCAGTCCTGATCTGTGAAACAATCTGTTTTCAACTCAGAGGCAGGCGAGCAGTGCCGCGAGGCTCTGGAGCAGAAATGAGACAGAAACCGGAGGAAGTAAAGGAGGCAGTGAGACAGACAGGCTGGCGATGGAGTGAACACAGACGGCGGGAAGCGTCCGTCTACCTTGTTCCTGGAGTCTCCCAGCAGCTGCAAGCAAAACGCCAGAAGGAAGACGAGAGAGAGGAGCACAAACCCAAACTGTCAAGGACCTTTTCTCCGACTTTCCCCCGTGGTTCTGAAGGATTGTGGCGTGGAAGCAGGAAGTCACTCACCAGAGCGTCGGCCACGGCCGCCTCCACCTCGGTGCCGGTGTTCAGGACCCGCATGGCGTTCACCGACGCACAAATCCTGGCTTGGTGGATCAGACCGTATCGATCTACAAAAACAAGACGGACGGCTGATTAATGAAGGGAACCGGCTGCCTGAGACTTACCTTCTTCTTCTTTGGTTTAATCATCAGCGCCCAACAAGCAGAGGAAGCCAACAGAAGAAGAAGAAACAGAAACATGCACCAGATGCTCAGAGTCTCATTAAGGGATGAAAACTGAAAATCAGGCTGAAAACACAAAGAAACAGAAAAACGTCACTTTCTGCATGAAATATGGATCGGAACCAGAACCTTCCTGGAACCCTAACTACATGTTTCCATGACAACTAAAGAAAAACCTGCCATGCTGGAGTAAAAACTGAAATCTGATGGATTCTGATGGGTTCTGGCTGCAGCCATGAGGAACGACAACAGAAGCAGACTGGTGGGCCACTCCAGCTCACACTGGGAGGACTGGGAACATGCAGGTCACCTGACTGGCCGTGGGGTTCTACAGAGGACAAAGCGCTGGTGGAACGGGAGTGGCGTCTGGAGGCTGCGGGAGAACCAGGAAGTTACTACTGGATCAGAACCACTGGGTCCAGTTTCCCCAGTTGGCCTCTGGGTTAAATATGGCGGCAGAGGACCAGGCCCCAGAGCCACTCACATTTAACCTTTGACCCTCCGGTCCTCAGTGACCAGCACACCTGCTGCAGACCATCTTCAGCAGCTCCTCTAAACCCAGGAAGTAGGCGGAGTCATGGTAGAAAGGCTTTTATTTCTAAGGTTGTACTCAGAGGAGATAGCCTGCTCCACTGGAAGCCCACATCATCCCTCCTCCACCACCGTGCCTCACTGATTTCTGGGTCTGGTTCTGGTCCAACATTACTCTCTGCTCCGCTAACCTCGGTCCGGCGGCCATGTTGGTTCTATAGAAGAGGTTTCTCCAGTAACCCTTCCAAGCAGCCAGACTGGTTCAGTCATGACCTTTGACCTTTGACCTGCTGACTCAGTCTGAGATGGAGCTCTGACCTTGAGATGTTTTCCTCTTGGGAATAACCTTTTTTAATGTTTTAATTTTATTATTTTCTTTAATTCCAATTGAAATGTTTCAATTTAATCATTTATTACATTTTTTTAAATGTCATTTTCATAAATTTTGTTTTATACTTTTTTACTCATATAATTTTTTATTATGATTTATCATCATTATTATTATACTGGGAATAATGTTTCTAGAACAGATTCCAGAGGGTGTGGAGATGACCTTTGACCCTTCCCAGGCTGATGAAGGTGATTAGCGGAGCTAAAAGCAGCAGCATGGAGCCTTCCAGCCGCAGCTTCTGGTTGTGTTTTAATTCATTCATGAGTAGAGTCAGTTTGCTGCTGATTCTCCAGGATTCATTCTGAGTAAAACGTTGGAAAGGCAGCAGCGATCCTGAGGAACACCAGGCCGTACTCACCCAGAGGAGCGAAGCCCCGAGCGGGGCTGGTGTCGCGGCTGCTCTCGCGACTGGTGTCGCGGCTGCAGCCCTGACTCATGCTGGGGCGCGGGATGCGGCTCCGGGCTAGCGTGCAGCGGGGGACAGCAGCAGAAGAAGAAGAGCATTAGCACGCAGGCTAGCTGTCAGAACAACTGCTTAGCTGAAAACATCAAGCAGGAGAGAAACAGGAAGGAAATACAGAAGGAAATGCTGGTTCTGGACAGCCACCAGAGGTCCAGACACAAAGAACCAGGGAACAGAACCTGCTCCACTTCAGAAGGTGTTAAACTGTTGATGTGAGCAGAGAAGCTAACAGGAAACTCCTGCTAGAGAACAGATGGTTCCTCTGGGCTGCAGAGGGGGAACCCAAACACTCTGATTGGTTTATCATCAAACATCTGCTGAGAGATGGAGGACTGGAGAGGAGAGTAGAAGGGCAGTGCGAATTAAAACAGTAGAAGAAGAAACAAAGTCAATCTGTGCGAATCAAAACAGTAGAAGAAGAAACAAAGTCAATCTGCTGCTGCAGACGAGAGAAAAATGTTTCTTTTTGGTGACAAATTTCACTCATCCAACCAGACAGAAATGGACCAGGCTGGACCGGGTCAGTACCACGGCTTTAAAAAGGTTCTAAAAATATCCTGCAGCTTAAGAGCTGGAGAGACTGATCCTGGCACACTGCTGGTCAGCTGGCTGAAAGCGTGTGGGATGGTTCTGGTGGAACCCGGAAGAGCTGATTTATCAACATTTCCTTTTAATTTGGTCAAAGTGATATTTCACTGCAGATGGTCAGAGATTCTGATCCTGACTGGAACATAACTGGACCGAGCCACACAGCAAGATAGATCCAGGAAGCCTGCAAAGTTTTAAGAACAACTTCCTGTCTGCACAGGAAGTTTGGTACCTGGTACCATCCACACAGGAGGAAACACTGGACCAGGACTAAAACTCTCCTCACTGGCTGAGGTCAACCTGATTCATCTATATGTGTGTTAGTGTGTGTATGTCTGTCTGGATGGACGGATGCTCAGATGGACGGTGGGATGGATGCGGTGCTCGGTGTCCTACCCAGGCCCGGCCTGCTGGGGCTGGTCTCGCGGCTGCAGCCCTGGCTGCGGGGGATTCTGCTGCGTCTCTCTGCGGCGGTGCTGGGCGGCGCCGCGGCTCGGGGGAGGCGGCCGTAGCTCTGGCCCAGCAGCTTCCCTGGGGAACTGGAGCGACTGCCGGCTGTGGGGAGCAAACGACACACACGCTGAGAGCCGGACGGCAGGCGGACGGCTGACAGGGCGCAGCGGCGGCAGCAGGGAGGAGGCGGGCCTTAGGGGGACCCAGTGACACATTGAGCACTAAGGATGCAGTGGAACCAGTGAGAACTGCAGAAACGAGAAGTGAACTGTTGAATCAGAGTCATGCAGCTGCAGGCGACACAGACTGCTAGAGGAGCAGGGGGCGTTCAGCCAGAGGGGTCAGGGGTCAGGGGTCAAGCTGATCGGGTGGAGCTTAGGCCTTACCGCTGATGGGATTGGCCGAACTGGATCCTGGATGATGGGAGCAACAGGCCGCAGGACAGAGTGGACAGAGTGGACAGTCAGAAACAGACAGAGGGATGCATGTTTGTAGATTTTTACCCAGCATGCACTCTGGCCTGCAGCTGATTAGAGAACTGAGCGTGCATGGAGGAGCATGAAGACGATCAGATGAGACATGAGCAGATTTCACTGCAGCAGTGAAATAAAAATGGTCGACAGGCACATCTTCATCATCATCATAAAGACTTACGCTGCGACTGGGAGACCACTTTGGCTCGACTCCGCCCCCTGCTGTCCACTACTGACGGACTGGCTCCGCCCACGCTGCCGGAGCTCTGTCTTCTCGTACGAACACGACCTGCAGAAACACAAGATACACTCGATAGTTTGGATATGAAGAAGGACAGACGGAGGACAGACAGAGGAGGACCTTGATGAGGGACAAGAGACAAAGCAGCGTCTCTAGAGACGAAACAACAACCTGAGGATCTGCTGGTTAAAAGTACGTCTACTGTTTATTTATAGATGTTTGGCGTTCTGCCACCGTCTTTTATGCGTTTACTGTCCCTCACTGAAGGAAGCGCCGTGACGGCTCTGACGATTATCACGCTTTTTTTAATCGTGATGCTTTAATGAAGCATGTCCAGATGAGGACGCTGTGTCCCCAAAGTAAGACGACAGGACATCCACACAACGAACAAGAGGGGGAAAAGACAGATGGAGGAGACACAGGAACGAACGTCTCTAACAGAGACTGGAGCTTACCGTCACTCTTACCAGCAGCGCCGTCTTTTTAAAAAAGGCAGCAGAATGGAAAGAGGGGAGATGTTAGCAGCATGACAGGATGGACAAGATGGACAGGTCTAGTGGTTACTGTCAGTCCAATGAATGGAGACAGGCCGCTTAATGGGAGCACTGGGAGCCTAATTCCAGTAAGCTTCCATCACTGCTGAGCAGCAGTCATTAATATCCACCACCAGAGAAACCAGGAGGAAATAGGGGTAAACCACTGGGAGAGCTGATCCTAGTCCAGGTCAGAATCCAGGACCAGAACCGTGTCAGCTCTGGAGAAGAGGTTACATAGGCTTCAAAATAAAACCTGTGATCTTTTCAGACCAAGTCAAATTTTATGTATCTTTTCTCTTTCTTTCAGAAAAATTAAAATTGACTAATTATTTAAGAAGGGCCTGGCTGCAGCAAACAGGAAGGGGCGGGACGGACCGCTGTCAGTCTCAGACCTTATTTAAAGAAGTGGGACCATTGCACTCCGGAAGTGAAGGGGGCGCTGTTTCCTATATTATCCGCGGTCTCCCGTTTTTATTTTCTTCTGAAATCTGATATATCTTCACCTTTAGGAAGGATTTTCACTCTCAGCATGTATTTGAACTTTTCTCTTTTATTTACTTCAGTGCAGCTCACAGTTTTTAACAGATTCTGTAGCTTTCTGTGAACTTCTAAATCTGCTCCTTAGTTGCATCTTTTCGGGCCTGATACTGCCTCTAGTGGTGTGGGGTGGTAACACAGCTAATATAATTACATTACTAAATCAGAATACCACAAAGTCTTTATTATTTATTATTAATTTTTAATTTTTTGTAAGGAGGTGGAGCTAATTATATGACCTCAAAGTGGTTCCAGTTTCACTTGATGGCCAACTTGTTGAAACTGTGACAATTTTTGGGTCGTTCCTGGACAGTCAGCTCAAAACACTGGCTATATTTTTAACAGCTGTTCTCAGAGACTCTATCTGTTTGGAAGACCCAGTGATCTTGTGGTTACTCAACTAGAGCTTGTGTACAAGACAATGCTGAGTGTTTTAACTTTTCATCTCCTCGTCTGGATTGGTCACATGAGCTGCAGAATAACAGACAATCTTTTAAGAAAACTTTCAATGGAGGACTTCTGGATGGCGGAGAAGCGAGCAACAGCATAAATTTCGAGTTCCCAGACGGTCGAGTTACCCCCTGACCAATAACTTATAAAACACAGTTTTTAGTATTTACATGTCATGTCAGGGAGTAACAAGAGGAAGACAAGAGGAATTCAGCAAGAAAACGCGAAAGAAACTGTTTTATCCAAGGTCTCTGAAGATAGCAAGCTAGCAGCCGACAAAGCTATGGAAGCTAATGTAAGATGATTTATTTTTTCCTTTTGAATTAATGTGGTTATATACAAGATCAGTTACTACAGTTGATTCATAGTTAAGGAATTGTGCTGTGCCTTTAAGAGGAGCCGTTTCTTTCTTCTTCGTTGGTTATTTTGTTTTGAGGTGTGCCCGAGACGGGTTCTGTTCTGTTAAAAAGGAAGGTTGAATAAAAGTCTGGACAGCTACGCTATTCCCTCTCAGTGTTCTGCTCTTTCTCCACCCACGACCTCTTATTCTACGATAACACCGATTCAATTCACATCGTAGTGTTATACTGGTGGCAGCGGGTTTGTGGACGTTTTCAGCGATTACAGCGGTGAGCACATGCTACGCATGCTAACCATCGATAGCTCATGCTGCACGTGCTGAGCGGCGTATATAGCGGCTGCTGAAGACGGACTTTTTTTTTCTTTTTGCCCCTACCTCCACCCTCCCTGTCAACCGCCGGTAACAAAGACGAATACCCAGCTATGGCAAGTAATTTTTGGGATCAATTACCATTTCATTCTGCTGGTAGTAGTGCCAGGCCTCACTACAGCCACATTTTCATGGGGGACGGAAAAGAGGATTTTTCAAAATGGTGCAGACGTTTTGAAGTGATGGTTGCTGCTGATCCTGATACCACTGAGGATAGTTTGGTGAAACTGCTACCTACATGGTTAGGGGGTGCTGCTTTCAGTTACTGGGATAGTCTATCTGATGCAGTAAAAGCGGACTATTCAGCCACGAAGGATAAGCTGAAGAACGTTTTTGGACAAACTGCTTATTTGTCGACTTTCCAAAGCTACATTAATGCACGCAGTCGCCTTCCTGGTAAAGCCCTTCCTGTGTTTGCTGCTGAGATTTGCCGTTTAGTCGAAGAAGCTTTTCCGACTTATGGTGATAATGCTAAACGGAGAAAAATTTCGACGCTTTATTGCTGGACTTGACCCTTACCTCCAGCTGCGATGTCATGAGCAGGGTGTTGAAACACTGGAGACTGCTCTACAGTTTGCTATGCAGATTGAAACTGCTCACCAAGCTAGTAAAGTGTTCACTACCACACCTCCTTTGCAGTCTTTGTCTACACCACCAGTTTACCCTGCTGTCTCATCTGGGTGGTTACTCAGGTTCCTTCACCCACTCCTTTAGGAGTCCACTCAGCTACTGCAGATGATTTAAAGACAATGGCAAAGACTATTGAAACACTGTCGGACAGAGTTCAACAGCTGCAGCTGGCAGTAGACCGCCAGTGTGAGGATGCACATCGCCAGGACAGGCGGGACTATGGATTTCGTCATTGGAGCGCCACTCCAGGTGGACGCCGGGTGACCGATATTCATCAGATGGATACTATGAGTCTTCTCCACGACACAGAGACTCATCAAATGACCGAAACACACCTCACCACAGTTCCAGTTCCTATGCAAAGGATGAAAACAACCAACGGGGTTTACGTACCCGAGCTGGATCATCTGAACGCTACACACAGGGCTACAGCTCTTCAACCAGAGGCTATGCTAGTCGTGGCCGCTCTCCTAACCGCTATGAAAGTGGCCGCCGTAGTCACTCTCCCAGCCCGGGGCGAGTACGTTTCCAATCTCCTTCACATTCAAACCAGGATCAGGTAAACTACGAGTAGCTGACAATGAGGGCAGATTGCCAGCTACTGACTTCTCCCTAGCCCAGACAGACAATGACACCTACCAGGACACAGCTACTAGTGACGTTACAGGTTTGGGTGATGTAGAGAAGAGGTATGCGTCAGTTGTTCTTGAAGACACCGTAGTACATGCTTTTCTTGACACTGGGGCGGACGTTTCAGTCATTAGTGAGGACTTTAGAATGGCTACACCTGCTCTTTACTGGAAACCCATTGTAAAACAGTTTATTCCTCTCACTGGTGTCACAGGTGATCCCCTTGACTCTGTAGGCTCCATTTATGTGAACTTAAATATTGCAGATAAGCTCATGACACACACACTTCAAGTTGTCAGAAACTGTACAAAGCCAGTCATTTTAGGTTGGGATTTTATGGTGGCAAATGGCGTTACGGTTGACACTCGAAACATGACATGCAATGTAGCAGGTACAGCTGTGCCACTAGTTAGTCCACATCTGTATGTTCCCTGTTGGACTGCTGTGTCGGTGTCATCCACCGTTAGCATTCCTGCTATGTCTAAAAGGTCATCACTGCTACTCTGGATGCACCCCAAAAAGGGTTTTTACCTAATGGCTACATTGGTGTGTTTGAACCTCATTATACCGACGTTACAGGTCTTCTGCTGGTATTGCATGGACTGTGGCCAGGGTAGAACGAGGTTCCATTTCTGTTAAAGTAGCTAATGTTTCACATAGTGATGTCATGTTACATGGTGGTACACAGGTGGGGCACTTTCATGCAGTCTTAGCAGAGGGCCAGAGCGAATTCACCATTATGGACAGTTCTATCTGTAACATTAATACTCAGACACCTGACAGTCCCAGAGTAATCCCTCTTGCCGATAGTACAGACTCAGATCTGACGCCTTTGCAGAAAAAACAACTGACAGAGACTTTGGCTTCTTTTGCAGATGTTTTTAGTCAACACCCACATGACTTTGGCAGAACTGACATAGTGACACACAAAATCGCTACAAACTCTGACACCCCAATCTCACAAAGAGCCTACCGCACCTCTCCAGCTATGAAGGCAGAAATTCGCCGCCAAGTTGAAACTCTTAAATCACATGATTTGATAGAGGACAGTTCAAGCCCCTGGGCCAGCCCAGTAGTTATGGTGAAAAAGAAAGAAACGGCTCCTCTTAAAGGCACAGCACAATTCCTTAACTATGGATCAACTGTAGTAACTGATCTTGTATATAACCACATTAATTCAAAAGGAAAAAATAAATCATCTTACACTAACATTCTTACAGCGCTGAAAGAAGTTCAGACAAACCTCAAAAAACAAATCACTGACCAGTCAGGACTCATAAAAAAGGAAATGTCTGAGTTTAGAAAAGAGATGGAGAAACGGCTTGACGACATTGTTGCAGACCTGAAAGACGTAATGAATGAACAGAGTTGAGGCTGAGCAGCGAATAACCGAGGTAGAGGAATTCAACATGGACGTCAAAGACGTGCTGAGCCACACGCTGCAGCTACAAGAAGACCTACAAACACGTCTAACAGACCTGGAAGCCCGTTCACATAGGAATAACATTCGTATTTATGGGGTCACAGAGGGAGAAGAAGGCGACAACTTGCAAAAATTCAAAGAGAATTTCATTAAAACTGAACTCTCCCTCACGGACACCACACTGGGCATACAGCGCTGTCACCGGTCACTCGGACCCAAACCACCATCCGGCTCCAACCCCTGATCCATCGTGATACGTTTTCTGGAGTATACCACGAAGGAACTAGTGCTCCGTTCTGCATGGGGTAAGAAAGTGATACAGCTGAGAGGAAAACGCGTGTTCTTCGGTCAAGATGTGATATCCTCGCTAAACGTAAAACATACAATCCCATCAGGAAGATCTTAAAAGAGAAGGGACTTCACTTCCAGTCTGTACCCATCCAGACTTCGTGTGTTTTACCAGAACGGCCCTGTGATTTACAACAGTGCACAGGACGCGTCTGACGACATGAGGAAGAGGAACATGTTTGAAGCGGCGGACAAACCAACGGAGGACGCCTCCCAGCCCAAACCGAGGGCCTTCTCCCGGGAAGGAGCGAGCGGAACCCATCCAGGAAAAACTTGGGGCCTTCAGGCGCAACGACAACACCCTGTAACTTTCTGGTGAATTCCTCTGTAAAGTACCAGTATTACGGACGACCGCAGATCTGGGAACAGGCATCCTTTCTCCAAGGGCGCTGCCATGATGGACGAGAGACGAGGGGCAGCACTGCGAGGAGCCCCCTGGGGTTCCAGGGACTCTGAAGGTGGACTGGTACTTCACTCTTGGAAGTCACGTATGTTATGTGTCTTGTTGTTTTTGCAGACCCCCCCTTGTTCACCAGAGCATCTGGAAAATAATAGGTATTCCTTGTTTGTATACTAATGACAGAAGTGAAACAACAATATAAGGTAATTACTCTTAATGTTAACGGCTTACATAATCCCACTAAGAGGCAAAGCTCTTGCAAAGATGAAACAAAAAAGCAAGATATAATTTTTTGGCAAGAAACACATCTTTCTACTGCTGAACATGAAAAATTATGTAAAATGGGGTTTAAAAATGTGTACTTTTCTTCATATGCAAAAAGCAGCTCTAGAGGAGTAGCGATTTTATTGTCCAACAGGCTGAACTTTCAGTTCTCCTCACAAATTAAAGACAAAGAAGGACAGTATATACTGGTCAAAGGATACATAGATCATAAAGAAGTAACCTTACTGAATGTGTATAGACCACCCGGAAATAATACACAACTTATTAAGAAAATTTTTGACATAATTGCAACAGAAATATCTGGGATATTAATATGCGGGGGAGACTGGAACGTTCACTTAAATCCTTTTCTGGACTCAACCAGCAAAGTTACAAAGGCTCAGACAGAAGCAACATACATTAAAAGGATGCTTAAAGAATTAGGGTTGGTGGATGTATGGAGGAACTTGCACCCTCAGGATAAAAAATACACCTTTTTTTCTTACTCTCATCAGATGCATTCAAGATTAGATTATTTCTTTATACAAAGTGCTGATAAACATAGAATAATAAACTGTGACATCGGGGTGAGAGATATATCTGATCATGCGGGGGTGTATATGACACTTCACCTGGATAATGATCGTAAAGAAACCCTGAGGAGGCTTAATAATAGTTTATTGAATGATACTAAATTTGGCAGCTTCGTAGAAAAAGAATTCAAAGACTATATGGACCACAACAACACAGAGGATATTTCTCCCTGTATCTTATGGGACGCAGCAAAGACTGTTCTGAGAGGGAAGTTAATTATGTGGTCCTCCCATAAGAAAAAAGAAAAAGAGAAATGTTAAAAAGATCTTACTATAAAATTAAAATCTCTAGAAATACAGCATATGGAAAATAATAATGACCACACCCTGCTACAAATAAGAGAAACAAAACAAGCTCTAAACTGCTTATATGAAGACCAGTTAGAGAAAAAAACTAAATGTATTAAACAGAATTATTATGAAAATGGACCCAAATCAAAGAAACTTCTTGCCTGGAGAATACGTAAACAACAAACTGATAGATTTATACAAATAATTAAAAATCCAATAGATAAAACGACACACCACTCT
The DNA here is from genome assembly GCF_003331165.1 of Xiphophorus hellerii. Taxonomy (NCBI): domain Eukaryota; kingdom Metazoa; phylum Chordata; class Actinopteri; order Cyprinodontiformes; family Poeciliidae; genus Xiphophorus; species Xiphophorus hellerii. The sequence goes on along the minus strand of NC_045678.1, from coordinate 32,329,433 downwards.
CTAAAAGACATTAAACAATCTTTTGAATTATACTACACTCAACTATACACACAGCCTCACGCAGTGGACCCGTCCTCAGTGAGAGCATTTCTTGTCTCACTGGATTTACCATCGATAGGAACAGATCAAAATAAAAGGCTAACACAACAAATAACTGAGGAGGAGATTAATAAAGCAATTTCAAAAATGAAAGGGAATAAGATGGCAGGTGAGGACGGCTACCCGGCGGAGTGGTACAGACACTTCCGAAAATTATTTACTCCTCTGCTTAAGGATTGCTTTAATCATGTACTTTCTGGAGGGGAAACACCACCATCTTGGAGAAGAGCAGTGATCTCAGTGATTCCTAAGCCAGGTAAAGATAAAACAGAATGTGGTTCATACAGACCAATGTCAGTTTTAAACATTGATTACAGGATATTTGCAACAATATTGGCCAAAAGGCTCGAATTTATAATTCCAGAAATTACAGACGCAGATCAGACCGGTTTTGTTCACAACAGACAAACCCATGACAACGCAAGACGGGCTCTTCACCTCATAGACCAAATGAAAAACACAGAATCGATAGCTGTCAGTTTAGATGCAGAAAAGGCGTTTGACTCGGTGTGTTGGAACTATCTTTATTTGGCTTTGGAAAGATTTGGCTTTAATAATCAAATTATAGGTTGCTTTCGATCTCTGCACGAGTCACCCTCTGCCAGGATTAAGATTAATGGGGATTCATCAGATAAAATACAACTAGGAAGGGGCTGTCGCCAAGGCTGCCCCCTCAGCCCCACACTGTTTGAGCTTCTCATTGAGCCTCTAGCGCAGGCCATCAGAGAACACAAGGACATTATGGGTGTAACCATTAAAGGCACAATGCAAAGATATGCCTCTATGCTGATGATGTGCTTGTAACGCTAACTAACCCGGAAGTCAGCCTACCTAATCTTCTTTCTTTACTGAAGACATTCGGCACTTATTCAGGGTATAAATCACATCGACAGAAAACACAAGTTCTCTCATTTAACTACCAACCGTCACTAAAAAGGTTCAACTGGTACAATAAACCTATAAAATATCTGGGAGTTAAAACTCCTGTAGAGTTATCCCTTTTTGAATGCAATTACATCCCACTGACAGTAGAGATTAGGGCGGATCTACAACGTTGGTCTTTATTACCCATGAATCTACATAATCAAATAGATATAATAAAGATGAACCTTTAACCAGGGCAACTCTAAGATAACTATAACCCGGAGAAATGTGACTTTTTTAGATACCTCTAGCTAAAACACCACTACAATAAAAGTATAAAATTTGGGAGGAGGCGAGGCAGGTATACTTAAAATCCTATTAGATTCGCGTAACGGAAAATCTCCCAAAAAAACAATATCCAAACTATATTCATGTCTACAAACGGAGAGAAAATGTAATACAACATATATTAAGGTTAAATGGGAAAAAGAGGACAAAATAACAATAACTGACCATGTTTGGTTAAATATATGTAACTCTGTGATTCACACGTCAAGTTCTGGCCTGTGGAAGGAATTTTCCTGGAAATGCCTGGTGCGTTTTTTTGTTACACCAAACATTAAAAGTAAATATTGTAACGATACTGAAAAGGCAAAATGTTGGAGGAACTGTGGGAATGTATCTGCAGGACATTTTCTGGGAATGTATTAAGATTGCACCCTATTGGTCAGAAGTGATAAAAGAAATCAATACAAAAATGGACTTAACTTTACGCTGTGACTTTACTGTGGTGTTCGTGGGTAATTTACCCAGGAACTGGAGAAATCTGATAGATATCTCCTACTAATATTATTAGCAGGTGCAAAGAAAGTTATAACTCGCCGGTGGCTTGATGGGGAATCACCGTCATGTTTGGACTGGAAGGACATAATTGAGGAAATTCACGCAATGGAGAGACTGACTTTCATTAAGACTTGCCACTTAGAAATACAATGGATCACTCATCTGACACCAACGGTATAATTAATGTAATTACATATTTTCTTATTTTTTGTTGATTATTACTCAACTGCTGTCAAACTAGTTGCTCTGTAATTTTTGTTAGAGGGGGGTCTAACTGTTTAATGTATGTATGTGTATCTCTGAAACTGATAAAATAACAAAAATAAAGTAAAAAAAAGAAGAAAACTTTCAATCTCAGGTATAACAGCAGGTAAATAGTGGTGAAACCAAAAACAACTCTGTCTCAACTATTTGCTGAAAGAACATGAAAGATGGCAGGAATATTTCAGCAGAGAGCGTCCATCCTCTTTATTCATCAGTTTGACCCTCTGAGCTCATGAAGGCGTTGCTGTTTTCCTCTGGGAACTAAGAACATCTTTTAGAAATCATTTATTGACAGTGCAATAATTATTCATAACCAAACTAAATAACATTTACCTATAGCTTGTTAAGTGTTTTACTCTATGAACAAATGGTTGACATTGTGATTATATGAATGTGTTTTATTTTATCTCTTTAGAGTCATTGGATGGAAAATAAAAAATTATGGTGTTTTATTAGAGAATTTATCTTTTACGGTGCCAGTAATACCAGAATAAATAGCAAATAATAAAGACTTTGTGCTATTCTGATTTAGTAATGTAATTATATTAGTTGCTGCGGCAGACTGGCGACCTGTCCAGGTTGACCCCGCTTCTCGCCCGGAACGTTAGCTGGAGAGGCATCAGTACCTCCCGACCTCACTAGGGACAAGGGTGTAAGAAAATGGATGGATGGATGGGTGGATTATATTAGTTGTGTTACCACCTCCACGCCACTAGAGGCAGTATCAGGCCCGAAAAGATGCGACTAAGGAGCAGATGTAGAAGTTCACAGAAAGCTACAGAATCTGTTAAAAACTGTGAGCTGCACTGAAGTAAATAAAAGAGAAAAGTTCAAATAAATGCTGGGAGTGAAAATCCTTCCTAAAGGTGAAAATATATCAGATTTCAGAAGAAAATAAAAACGGGAGACCGTGGATAATATAGGAAACAGCGCCCCCTTCACTTCTGGAGTGCAATGGTCCCATTTCTATAAATAAGGTCTGAGACTGACAGCGGTCCGTCCCCCCCCTTCCTGTTTGCTGCAGCGAGGTGGACTTGAATTATTTTCCAAAACTTTCCTTTCAATCTTCCCTTCCTGCAAAACAAGATGGCCGTCCTGACGTCACACTTAACTACGGAAGCCCGAGGAGGACAATGGAGAGAGAAAAAAACCAGACTGTCCAAAAATGTAGTCTTTGATTCAGGACTAAAATCAATCAATGGCCCACCCCCAATCAGACCATCCTACTGACATGAAGGATGTCCAGGGTCAAAGGTCAGAACACTTCTGCTCATGCTGTACTCACTCTGAGCTGCATCATGAAGTTCTGCAGCAGAGCTGGAATACAAAAGGGCTGCAACGATTAATCGGCTGAAATAATCATCAACTGATCCAGTAATGGATTGATTACTGGATCCAGACTAAACAGTTAGAGTCGTAATTAAACCAAACCTGGACAAACAAAACAAACATTTTGTGTTTAAGATAAAAAGGTTCTGTGTAAATCTGTTCCAACCAAACTCCTCTAACAGCAGCTTTAGCTTGACTTGGTTCTGGAAAAATCTCCTATTAATCAATAACTGATTTCCAGATCAGCCGTTCGCTGAGCGGTTCTGATTTTCAGCTGCAGATGCATCCTTTGCTGCAAATGATCAAACATTCACTAAAGGAATGCTGATATTGACATCATTTTCTGATTTAAATAAAGAATGAAATGATATTTTTCTATCTTTTACTGTATTTCTAATGCACTTGGCTTAAGTGGTTAAAAGAAAAAACTTTTTTATCGGATTAATCGTCTGAAACGATTGTCTCAAGAATTGTCAGAATAATCAATTAATCATTGGGATCAATTGTTAGAATAATTGATTAAGTATCAGAATAACTGAATCATTATCTGACAAATCGATTGTCAGAATAATCGATGACTGAAATAATGATCAGTTTGGAATAAACTTGAGCGATCCATCCTCTGGAAAACCTTTAAATCAGTCAGTCAGTCCGACCCGTTACTTTTGCACAGCAGGAGGGGTGTACCTAGCGAGGCGTAGGACCCCGGGGGCAGGGCGGCGGCGGCGCTGAACGGCGAGGAGGCCGGGACGCCTCCCAGGCGGGACTTAGCGCTGGAGGCGGCATTGACATCGATGTCGCTACGGGAACGCTGCAGGGAACCCGGTGCGGCCGACGTCCTGGAGCCCGCCAGCTTACCTGGACGGGGACAGACAGGAGACACTGGACCGGAGCCCTCTGGACCAGAACCCGCTGCACCCGACACGGTTCTGGACAGGCTCGGCCCAAACACACTTACTTCTGGTGATGCTGCCTCCGATGACGCTCTTCACAGACAGAGGTCGGCTGGAACAAAGCAAAGAACGTTCTGGAGTCATCCTGCAGGAAGGCTAGCAGAACCAGAACCAGATCCAGAACCAAATCCAGAACCTCCGGGTCTTACTTGAGGCTCTCCTGCGAGGATGAGGAGGAGCGGTCGGACTGCGGCAGCGACATGATGCTGTCAGAGCTCTTCAGGTGCGACTGCAGCGCCTTCTGATAGGTGGCCTCCAGCGCCTGGAACAGAAGCTCCGCCTCCCGGCTGTAGTGGCCATGGAAACCCCAGTAGCACCTGCGACGGGACAGACAGGTGAGTCGGAGGCCGCTCCCGCCGCCGGCATCGCGGTGTGAGGCGGAGATGCATACTTCCTGGCGATGGAGCGGGCCTCGGAGTCGGCGTCGTGGATTCCCTTCCGGACGGTCTCGGTGAGGACGGCCACGTGTCTGGGGCGAGACGGAAACATGAGGACAGAGAGACGGGCGCTGCTGGTTCCCACGGCGACACTCGAGGAATGAGCTCGCTCCCTGGGGTTCCCTCCCGCTTTTAATGCCTCCCCTCCCGTGGCCATGGTTACAGGAGCGGAAGCCGCCTCACGGCTGGAAGATGATGAAGACTCGCCCGGCATCCATCGATCACCCCGGCTCATCGGGAGCTTAGCGAGCCGACGCCTAGCCGCCTCAAATGTCACCATGGGGGGAAGGGGAGGGGGAAAGAGTACAAGCTTCCCCCCTCTCCTCCACTCAGACCCCATTCCTCTCCCCCATCCCCATCCATGCAGTCCTGGTCCGCAGCCGAGGCAGAACTCACCTCTCCAGGGTCGACGTGTGCCACTCCTGCAGCAGGAGGTCCAGGAACTCATAGCAGCGCCTGGAAGCACAGAAGAAGAAGAAGAGCAGAGGAGCCATGTTGGACTAGTTCCGGACTATAGTTTTGGTCAAAATTTCAAAAACGTAACTTCCTTTAATCTTCACTGCAGACGAACAAGATGAATGATAGTTAACAGCAATGAGAGCAGAGTGGCATCCCCATCTCAGAAACAATACAATGTTTTTATTGCTGACGACCGCGAATGTTAGTGACCACTCTGCTCTCCAGTAACACAGCTATGTTAGCATTAGCAGCTAGTATATGCTAATAGCTAGCACGCCGTGTTGCACCTGAATGTTTGTGACACCAGAGCGTTTGGTGCTTTGGTTTTAAAGAGCGCGTAGCTGAGCAGCCAGCGAGGGCCAATGAGAAACTCATTACTCACTAGCGTTAGCTTTGGAGAGGCTAATGACTAGCATGTCTAAGCTGGTCAGTACCTGGATTACTCTTCTTACCGTGCTCTCCAGTAGCACAGCCATGCTAGCATTAGCAGCTAGTATAGGCTAACAGCTAGCATGCTTTCTTCTTCAAAGGGAACATTATGACAGTTGACGTGAACTCTGTATACCTCATTGATGGATGTTCTGCTTACTGCAGCCTGACGCCACCAGGAGCTGAAGTTGGTGTCTGAATGAAGCTTCCAGTAAGACTGAAAAGCTATTCCTCCTATTTTAAACTCTGTTCCTGGTTTCCATGGATACCAGGGACATGCCGTGGAGAAGCTCTTACCTCCTGACAGCCACAGACTTGGAGCTGCAGTTGCTGGTGATGATGGGGATGAGGCGAGGGTAGTGGGTGTGCTGGAAGAGAACCACAGGTGTTAAGTGTCCACGTCTCCCGGAGGGACTGAGACGCCCCACTGGGCCGGAGTCTCACCCTGAGGATGAGGCGGATGGCGGCCGCTCCGGACGTGGCCATGACCTTGGCGCTGTTTGGTACCAGGTTGAGCAGGGTCGGCATCACGCTCTCCGCTCCGTGGTCAAACTTGTTCCGCAGGACGGAGGACAGATGTCTGGTGGACACGGAGACACGGTTAAAGGCGCTGCTTCTCTCTGTCCACCTGGGACACTGCTGCAGTACAGTCTCGGAGGAACCAGACAGCAGAGAACCAGCAGAACCAACAGATCTGGTCCAGAAATAGTTGAGGAGCTCATTCTGGTTCTCATTTGCTTATTGAACGTTTCTTTGGTTCCTCAATTCAGGCTGTGTGCTGTGAAAGCTCACGCCTGAAAGGCTGGCTCTGTTCGGTTCAGTCCGGTCCGGTCCAGCCTGTGACGGCCTCAGGTGGTACCACAGCACACTATACCACCTGATGTGGTACAGTGTGCCACATCCCATTTAGCTTTGATCCATTCATCAAGCAGCTGCTCTTTAGCTGCAGACCTGCTCGGTTCCACCTCATCTGGGTTCAATTAGAATCTGGGTGATGGATCGAAGTTTCACAGCCGAGCAGAACCGGTTCTGAAGTAAACTGAAACCTAATCAGTTCCAGACCCGGTTAATGTCAGAGCTGCCATGAAAACAATCAGGAGGGAATTAATGACGCCTGAGGTCCATTAATCAGAGGCTTCCTGCGGCATGGCCTTCTTAAAGGGCCAGAGGCGTCTTAACAGGTTCTTAAAGGGCCAGAGGCGTCTTAACAGGTTCTTAAAGGGCCAGAGTCGTTTTAACAGGTTCTTAAAGGGCCAGAGGCGTCTTAACAGGTTCTTAAAGGGCCAGAGACGTCTTAACAGGTTCTTAAAGGGCCAGAGGCGTCTTAACAGGTTCTTAAAGGGCCAGAGGCGTCTTAACAGGTTCTTAAAGGGCCAGAGACGTTTTAACAGGTTCTTAAAGGGCCAGAGGCATCTTAACAGGTTCTTAAAGGGCCAGAGACGTTTTAACAGGTTCTTAAACGGCCAGAGGCGTTTTAACAGGTTCTTAAAGGGCCAGAGGCGTCTTAACAGGTTCTTAAAGGGCCAGAGACGTTTTAACAGGTTCTTAAAGGGCCAGAGGAGTTTTAACAGGTTCTTTAAGGGCCAGAGGCCTCTTAACAGGTTCTTAAAGGGCCAGAGACGTTTTAACAGGTTCTTAAACGGCCAGAGGAGTTTTAACAGGTTCTTGAAGAGCCAGTGATGTTTTAGCAGCGTCTCACCCCAGCGTGATGCAGGCTTCTCGGACCACCTGGGAGCGCAGGTCTTTGGCTGACAGCTTCAGCGGCGCCTCCAGCAGCCGCAGTTGGTACGGGAAGCCTTCGTGGTCCGGCGCTCCGGCCAGGACAAGAGAACGGACCTTCTTGAGCTGCAACAGAACAGAAGAGTAAGCCGGGCTCATCGGTAGGCGGCCTGGCGGAGGTCAGTGGACATACCGCCACCACGCGCTGTTCCCAGTCGTGCTTGTCGTCAGACAGAACATCTCGGATCTTGGTCAGCTGGTCCTCCAGCTCCCTGTTGGAGTAGAACTGCACACCAAGCACAACCCAGTAAGAGCGGCTCTCCTTCCAAAGGCTTTCACTCTCAAGCATTGCCCTCCGCCCACCCAACCCTTCTAGAGTCTGGAGTGACCTTTGACTTCAGTTACTTCCTAGGCACACCATCTCGTCCCACGGCGCGTTTTCATCAACATGTTTTAAAGACACACTAAGAGGAAACGGACTGACGTTGCGAACGCTGCCATCTGCTGGTGGGTCTGAGCTATAAAAGAGGCACCAGACCTAAAGTTTGGGGACGAGACTCTTTCTGGTCCACGCTAGTTAGCAACCGATACTTCCTGTTTATTTACAAACCTCTGATGACATCACACCTAAGGTTTCCCTGACCTGTGAGACGATTGACTTGCATTATTTGATGATATCATTATGTTAGTCGCAAATGGTCTTAAAACAGCAAAATGATCTTTTATTGATAATAAGTTGTTCCAGAAATTGTTCCATAATTTCTGGAACAATTTCTGGTCCAACTGGGGGATTTATCATGGAGACGATCCGAACTGGACGCACCTGGACTGGTGGGACGTCCTCAAACGCCTTCACAAAGTCGTCTTCATCAACGGCTCCGGCAGCCGCCTCCTTTCCTTCAGCACAGGGAGACACGAGCAGAGACAGTCAGCAGGGCGGACGGGGACGTCTGTCCGTCCTGCTGGATGTGTCCCTCACCTGTGGACTTGGTGGACGAAGCAGAACTGGGCCTTCTCACAGAGCTCACCACCGCCCTCCGTCCACTAGGAGGCGCCTTGGAGGAGGACGACGAAGAGGACCGGCCTCCGTCCACAGAGTCTTCATCCTCAAAGTTTTTATCTGCAGAAGAAGAAGGAGCAGGTCATCAGAGGTTCTAACCACAACTGGACCGAACCGGCCCGGTTCAGCAGACTGTTGACCCAGCACCGGCCAGAGCGAGAACATGGACCACAAGCAGCGGAACCATTGGAACCAGTGGAACCAGCAGAACCAATGGAACCGTGAAAACAGGACAGCAACAGAAGTGGTTCCCAAAGTGTGGGGCGCGCCCCCTAGAGGGGGAGCAGTGCCATTGCAGGGGGGGCGCAGGAAGCAGTAGGGATGAATAAATAAAAAAAGTTACACAAAAGTGTTTCACTGTAAAGATGGTTTGTAGTTTGTTTTGTTGCAACTTGAAGTGTGAAATAAACTTCAGTGGAGTTTGAAAACAAAATGTGTGTTTAGGTTTATGTCTGGTTGAACGATGTGTGACCAGTTGATTCTTTTTATTGTAATCCATAGGGGGCCCAGAAAATCTTTGGGAACCACTGTGGTAAGCTAAGGCCTCCTCTGTGTGTAATGATGATGATGAAGCAGCAGCAGTGACTGGACTGAAGACTCCTGATAAGGAGGGGGCGGAGTCTGTTTATGGGCAGGGTCTGTTATTCTGAGGTCACCTGACTTCTCTGCTCGGACTGAAACCAGCGTGTTTCAGGTTAAAAAGTTGTCAAAAATGTAAAACATGACTCAGCATTGTCCACGATACTAAAAGACCAACTATATAGTTTTAAAGGCAAACACCAAAAATACAATACAATAAAAATAAATTAGGGTGGTAAAGAAATAATCAGCCAGTGGATCTGAAAACAAGATGCTGGTCACATTTCAAAGGAAAATTAAAATAAATATCACCTAGAATGGAATTTGATGAGCCAGCATATTTATATGCTTAGCTAAGATTCTTGAAGTAGAAAATTAAACTATTATATTCATTTTTCTGTTTTTTTGTGTTTTGTTTAGTAGCTACTCCTTTGTTGTTCAGCAAATACAGCATTTACAAGAGCTACTGTGATTGGCTGCTGGAAACCTCTCTCTGATTGGCTGGCTTGTTTACGTCCTGAATGAGCGTGTTGTAAACACTCCAAACGTCGTCGTTTACAGATAAATGCTTTCACCATTTTCCCTGCGGGCTCAGCCGGACCAGAACCCTTTAGAGGTTCGGTCCGATCCAGCGCTGAGGCTGTTGGACCGGCTGGTGCGCTGGTGCCGAGTTCACTGAACCCAGCCTTCATACACGGATCTGCTCCGGCAGAAACCCATTGCTAGGGGCAACCCATCCCTCCCTCTTCTCTTCCTCCAGCTGAGAACTAGAACCAGAAAGGCAGACAGGAACTCACCAGAACCAGAAGACTGCATCATGTTCCCGGATCTCTGGACTTCATCAAACCTGCTGAAGATGACGTTCAACCTGAGGAAGAGGAGAGAGACGGATCAGATCGCGTCTCTCTCCTAATGATGATGACCATCATGGAGCAGAATGAAGACAATTCAAACTAGTTTATAAAGAAATATCTGAATGTGGCATATCTTAACCCTAACCCTGGCATACATTTATTAAATGCAAAACACACCTTTAGAATTTTTGTCATTTTTCTTGAACCTTTGTGTTGTTCTGCCTCATAAAAGCCAAAAAATGCTGAACTTTCAGAATCAAACCTGATGAAATTTTGGGTCCTGAATCAGCTTGAAAATAAGGAAAGATTCTGAAGACCAGAAATTAAACGGGAAGATAAAAACCATTCTTTATGGCTGTTGCAGTGTGCGTCAACTCCACCAGGAGGAGCCCTGAACCCTGGCCTCAGAGCAGGCCAGAAGACAGAAGCGTAGAGCAAGGACCGGACCGGACTGGACCGGAGGGCGACCCGGCAGCCTTCCGTACCGTGACTGGGGAAGACCCTTCTTGCTGAGGTCCAGCCTCACCCGCTCCCCAACATGGCGGTAGATCTCCACCAGGCAGCTCATGGCGCTGTCCCGGACCTGCAGAACCAGAGATTGGGTCAGTATCATTCATCAGAGTTCTGGAACCAGGACCTGAGACAGAACCAGGATCCACTGGATCCCACTCTTTGGTCTGCTGCTGCAGAACAAAGAGTCTGCTGCAGTTCCTGATGGTCTGTTTGGTTCCTGATGGAACCAAACCTTCCTGATGGAGAAGAGTAAAGGAAACACCTGCGCTCCATCTGGATCCCTGTTTCCATGGTAACAAATTCACAGACTAACTTCCTGTGTTCAGAAGCTGAGGATGAAGAAATGAGTGATGAAGGTGGTGAGTGAGGACGATGGAGGTGATCATTATATTGCACGCGGCGTCAGGTTGTCCAGAACTCCGCCCACTCCGCCATGATGGGCGTCAGAACCACCAACGCCCCCATTAAAGCTGCTTCCATTTAGTTCATTTCCCTTTAAAATGGCCGCATCTCGCCGCGCGGCCGGCTGCACAGACAGACAACCATGCAAACCAAACTTGTCATTTTATTTTAGAACTTTTAACGAGGGAAGATGGCGGCCGTCAGTCATAAAGACTTGGTGAAACCACAGATTTACAGCAAACACTTTTTACAAGGTAAGAAGATCATTACTTTATGAGTAAGTATGATTAGAAACATATCAAATATCACATTATGGAGAAGGATGCCCCACATTCATGTAGCTTAGCATGTATGGAAAAGAAACTGGTTAGCATCTGGTCTTCTGTACGTTTGTAATGCTGCTCCACTTTAAGAGGAAACGCCATTTATGACATATTAATATAAATCATGTGGTCTGAATTCAAGCAAAGTTGGATCAACTCCTCAGGAGGGAGGAGGAACGGGTCGGTTTCTAAGCTAGCTTCTGTGAATCCCTCCGTCTATGAGCCCAACCAGGTGAGCTGCGTTCACAGACAAATGAACTAAAACAAGAAGCCATGAAGAAACTGGCAGAAACAATTTGGGAAAAGAATTTCGGTCGTTGTGTTCACTACCGACCGTCATGGCGGCCAGAATGATTTAGTGAGGTGGCAGCGAAGGGCTGGGCCACGCGGTCTCCCAGCAGCCAGGCCCTACAGGAAGTATAGATATCTTCTGATGATGTCAGTGATGATGTCACCTGGGCCACGGGGTCTCCCAGCAGGCTGCAGATGTGGGGGACGATCTTGCTCAGCGTCAGGCCGTGGGCTCCGGACCTGAAACAGAAACAAGTTGGGTCTGGTGGGTTCCTCGGGTTCTGGTTCTGGTTCTGGTTCAGCTCACGTGTTCAGCGTGGCGATGAGACACAGGCACACTCCCTCTCTGGTCCGGTTGTTCTTATGCTTGAAGCCTCCCAGCATCCGGTCCCAGACGTACTGGAACCAGAACCACAGGTTCACGTCAGCACTAAACTCCACCAGAACCAGCAGAACCAGACCCACACGGGCCCTTTAGGGCTCGGTTCTGTTAGGGCTCCATTCTTGCTATGTCATGACTTCCTGTTTCTCTCTAACCTAACTTCCTGTCATCAATCCATCAGAACCAAACTGGGTTCAAAGGTTCTGAGAAGTTTATCAGAACTTTTCTCCAGATTCAATTCCCAGTTTAACCAGAACAGCCGTCCAACAGAACCGCTCCCTGTCCGGACCCATCCGGGTTGGTGCCGGTGGGGGGAACCGGGCCAGATATGAACTACCTGAGGGGAGGCGGCGTGCTCCATGATCTTCAGCAGCAGGACCTGGTCCTGCTCCCTCACCTGGTCCCTGGCGTCTCCCAGCCGGTCCATCAGGCTCGGCAGAACTGGAACAGAACCAGAACTGGCTAGACACGGGTCAGAACCAGCAGAGGCGCCGCAGCAGAGAGACTCACCCGTTCCGATGTGGGTTCTGAACCGGTCCTGGAGCCGGGTCACCAGAGCCGACAGGAGGTCCAGGCCCAGCAGGTTCACCTGCAGAACAGGCAGAACACAGAACCGGGTCAGATATTTATATTAATAATAATATATATTTTATTAGAGCAAGCCTTTCTCCATGGTAAGAGTTTAAAGCTCCTGATCCAGTCAAGGACTGGGCCGGGCCGTCCCAGCTGCTCCAGCCAGGTCCAGTTACAGTCCCAGAATGACTGATCCCAGTATCACCCCAGCATAATCCCACCATCACCCCAGTATTATCCCAGTATCATCCCAGCATCACCCCAGTATCATCCCAGTATCATGGAGCAGTTGCTCGTATCAGAGACCTGAGTGGTTTCAGGACTGCAGAGATGCACTGATGGGAACGTTTGGGCCGATACTGATATATGTGCATCGCTGTCACATGACTGGTTCTAGTTAATGGTTGCTGTTAGCTGTTCCAGTTAGCGATTCTAGGTAGCGGTTCTAGTTAGCAGTTGTTGTTAGCGGTTGTAGTTAGCAGTTGTGGTTAGCGATTCTAGTTAGCGGTTCTATTTAGCGGTTGAAGCTAGCAGTTGTAGTTAGCGGTTGTAGCTAGCGGTTGTAGTTAGCGGTTCTATTTAGCAGTTGTAGATAGCAGTGTTAGTTAGCAATTGTAGCTAGCGGTTGTAGTTAGCAGTTGTAGCTAGCGGTTGTAGTTAGCAGTTATAGCTAGAGGTTGTAGTTAGCGGTTCTATTTAGCAGTTGTAGATAGCGTGTTAGTTAGCAATTATAGTTAGCGGTTCTAGTTAGCGGTTCTAGTTAGCGGTTGTAGCTAGCGGTTGCAGTTAGCAGTTGTAGCTAGCGATTGTAGTTAGCGGTTGTAGCTAGTAGTTGTAGTTTGCCGTTGTAGCTAGTGGTTGTAGGTAGCGGTTCTAGTTAGCAATTCTAGTTAGCAGTTGTAGCTAGCGTTGTTGTAAGCGGTTCTATTTAGCTGTTGTAGTTAGCAGTTGTAGCTAGCGCTTGTAGTTAGCAGTTGTAGCTAGCGATTGTAGTTAGCAGTTGTAGCTAGCGATTGTAGTTAGCAGTTGTAGCTAGCGATTGTAGTTAGAATAGAATAGAATTCAACTTTATTGTCATTGCACTGTCACAAGTACAAGCAACGAGATGCAGTTTGCATCTATCCAGAAGTGCTCTACGAGATATAAATATTTATTTACAGATGTACAAGACTATGTATGTATGGACTATAAGGGGTTATAGCAAGAGATATAGATATTGTGTATAAATATAAATATGGGAGCTATATGCACAGATTATACAGATTATACAAGAATGTTAGGGAATGGATTATAGATAAATAATGGCAGATAAAATGTACAGGTTGTATGTGTGTGTGAAGAAAACAGTCCGTGATGTGTGTGTGTGTGTGAGGATAGTCCATGTGTTATTGTTGTATGAGAGGATAGGGGAGTACAGTCCTTATAGTTTATGTTTTATGTCAGGAGGCGTTCAAAAGCGTGACAGCTGTGGGAAAGAAGCTGCTCCGGTGCCTGGTGGTTCTGGTCCGTAGGCTTCTGTAGCGCCTCCCAGAGGGCAGGAGGGAAAAGAGTGTGTGTGCTGGGTGAGTGGAGTCCTTTGTGATTTTCCCGGCCCTTTTCAAACAACGCTTCCTGTAGATGTCCTTGATGGCAGGGAGCGGTGCCCGGCGATATACTGGGCAGTTTTCACCACCCTCTGCAGCGCCTGCCGGTCGGAGACAGAGCAGTTCCCGTACCAAGCTGTAATACAGTTGGTGAGGATGCTCTCAATGGTGCAGCGGTAGAAGTTCGTGAGGATCTCTGAGGACAGGTGGTTCTTCCTCAGGGTCCTCATGAAGAAGAGGCGCTGATGCGCCTTCTTAATGAATTTGGAGCAGCTGGTCGTCCAAGTCAGGTCCTCGGAGATGTGGACTCCCAGGAACTTAAAGGTGTCCACACGCTCCACCACTGTCCCCTTAATGTGGATGGGTGGATGTGGGTCAGCGTTCCTCCTGAAGTCCACGATAAGCTCCTTGGTCTTCTCGGTGTTCAGCTGCAGGTTGTTTTTGTCGCACCACTCAGCCAGACGGTCTACCTCCTCCCTGTAAGCGGCCTCGTCATTATCTCTGATGAGGCCGATCACCGTGGTGTCGTCTGCGAACTTGATGATGGCGTTAGAGCCATGGACAGGTCTGCAGTCGTAAGTGAATAGGGAGTAGAGGAAGGGACTCATCACACAGCCTTGTGGCACTCCGGTGTTTATGATGATGGTGGATGAGAAGTGGTTGTCCAGCCGGACATGTTGAGGTCGACTGGTCAGGAAGTCGAGCAACCAGTTACACATGAGTGGACTGATGCCGAGGTCTGTGAGTTTGGTAATGAGTTGTGATGGGATGACAGTGTTGAATGCTGAACTAAAATCTAAGAACAGCAGTCTGGCGTAAGTGTTCTTACTGTCCAGGTGAGAAAGGACAGAGTGCAGCGCTATAGAGACTGCATCCTCTGTGCTCCTGTTCTGCCTGTATGCAAATTGGTGGGGGTCTAGTGTGGGGGGGAGACAGGATCTGAGGTGTGCTAGGACCAGCCGCTCCAAGCACTTGGTAATGATGGGGGTAAGGGCTACCGGGCGGTAGTCATTGAGTCTGGTTGGGTTGGGATTCTTGGGGATTGGGACAATGGAGGTAGACTTGAAGCAGGTCGGTACCACAGCGCGGGCTAGGGACAGGTTGAAGATGTCCGTCAGCACTCCTGCCAGCTCCCCAGAGCACGTTCTGAGGACACGTCTAGGTATGCCATCAGGACCCGCAGCCTTGTGGGATTTAATCCTGCTCAGAGCCGCTCCTACGTCAGTGGGGAGGAAAGTCAGTGGCTGTTGACCTGGGGTGGTAGCTGCTTTGGTTGCAGTTGTGGTATTCCCTCTCTCAAAACAAGCATAGAAGTTGTTAAGTTCGTTGAGGAAGGAGACATCAGTAGAAGCGGGGTGGTATTGGGGTTCTTGTAGTCTGTGAGAATCTGAAGGCCTTGCCACATACGTCGGGGGTTGGTGTTAGAAAAATGATCCTCCACCTTCCTTTTGTAGTGGTGTTTGGCCTTCTTGATTCCCTTCTTCAGCTCAGCCCTGGCTGCACTGTAAGTCTGTGCATCCCCTGACCTGAAGGCGATGTTGCGGGCCTTCAGCAGGAGACGAACGTCTCGGTTCATCCAGGGTTTCTGGTTGGGGTACATGGTAATGCGTTTGCAGGTGGTGACACGTTCTATGGTGGTGGAAATATGGTTCAGTACAGATGAGGCGTACTGATCCAAGTCTGTATGGTGGAAAATAGTCCAATCTGTATTCCTGAACCGGTCCTGGAGCACAGCGTCTGAGCCCTCTGGCCACACCTTTACTGTCCTCACAGTAGGTTTCACACGTTGGATGAGTGGTAAGTACCGAGGTGTGAGGAACAGGGAGAGATGGTCTGATTGTCCGATGTTGGGGAGGGGTGTCACATTGTAGGCTCCAGCCAGATTGGAGTAGACATGGTCCAGGATTTTGTCTCCTCTGGTGTGGCAGGAGACATGTTGGTGGAATCTGGGAAGAACTGTCAAGTTGGAGTGATTGAAATCACCCGCAACAATAAAAGCAGCCTCGGGGTATTTGGTTTGGTGTTTGCCAATAGCCGCATAGAGTTCTTTCATGGCTAGCTTGGCATTAGCATCCGGGGGGGTGTACACGGCAGTGAGGATGATCGAGGTGAATTCCCTTGGGAGGTAATAAGGTCTGCATTTGACCATTAAAAACTCCACATTCTGTGAGCAGTGACTCTCGGTAGTAGCAGAGTCTGTGCACCAAGCTTTGTTAATATAAATGCACAAACCGCCGCCTCTGGTCTTGCCGGAGTCATCTGCTGTCCTGTCGGCTCGGTGTGTGTGGCGTCCAGTTAGCTGGATAGCATTGTCCGGGCAGCTGTTGTTTAGCCATGTTTCGGTGAAAAACATGACATTTGAGTCCATAATCCGTCTGTCACTCGTGATGGATAGTCGTAACTCGTCCATTTTATTAGCCAGAGAACGGACATTGGCGAGGAAAATGCTGGGTAAAGGGAGCGGGTGTGGTGTTAGCTTTAGCCTAGCTCGCACCCCTCCACGCTTACCCTGCCTTTGTTTACGTTCTCGTCGCGGCCTGCGTACACTTCCACCCGGCGGGGAAGTGGTGATAGTTAGCGGATCTATTTAGCGGTTGTAGCTAATAGTTGTAGTTTGCCGTTGTAGCTAGCGGTTGCAGTTAGAGGTTCTAGTTAGCAATTCTAGTTAGCGGTTGTAGCTAGCGTTGTTGTAAGCGGTTGTAGCTAGCGGTTGTAGTTAGCGGTTCTAGTTAGCAGTTGTAGTTAGCAGTTGTAGCTAGCGATTGTAGTTAGCCATTATAGTTAGCAGTTGTAGCTAGCGGCTGTAGTTAGCGGGCATAGTTAGCCGTAGCTGCAACCACAGGCATGAATACATAGACGGCTCATTGGACGCTGAGTCCACCATCTTGGATGTGGCAGTAGAGCGATGGCAGCTCCATACTTCATGTCCTACTTTTACTTGTTTCAATCATTTTAAAGTACAAACTGGATCGACTGGCATTACCTATCACAGGTAAAAATGAAAAAAACAAAAACAAAAGAACAATTTTACGAACATGATTTCTTGATTTTGTGGCCAGAATCTAGCTTCTAAAAAACCAAGAAGTATTTCCTATGTAACTAAATTGGATTGAAGTAACTATTCTGTTATTTTCTTAGCTTAGCTAACTTTTTTTCATACTGTGTCTTTTTTCTAAAGAGAGTCAATGAGAAAGTGCTGTTAGAAGGGAAGTGGATTACCTCCCAGTTCCCTGGGGTTCTCCTCCCAGAGAAACCAGTCTGGGAGGATCACAGCTGGTTTCTTCAGTCATGTTTCACATCGTCAGTGTTTAGCTATACGAGTCCGTGCCCCAATATGCTGAAATATGTTTTTCTGAATGTGGAGGAGGGATGAATTTTCTATTACACTGTGAGATCATTTCATTTTTAACCTTCATTTTAGCCTGGCTACCAGGATGCCTCCCAGGCACTGGACTGCTCCCAGTTTGACCAGCAGGCTGAACCCTGCCTGTGCCCTGTGTTCCCAATATAATGTAAATAAATCTGGATTTATTTAAAAAGTGTAATGTACGCTTTTTCCTGTCATTTTTTGCAGATTTTTAAGTGAAATATGTCAATCTGAAGTATTAGGGTATTAAGATAAATAAAAATAATTTAGTCTGTTAGATTTTTTCACACATTGTCTTTGCTGTCCACGCCACAGTTGACATATTGTACTGTACAAAATGTAGCAAAAATGTATAAATAATGCTTGACAATGGCTGATTTATCAAAGTTTATTATCTTTACAATAAAATACATAGAAATTAAAAGGAATTTTTTTTCATATCTTGAAATGTTAAGTGCACATTGAATTATGGAATTGTGTAAATATGTTTATAAATATATCCCTGTAAAGGTGTGTGTGTTCATCAATGCCAATATAAAACCGATCAGAATCAGTCATAAACATTGTGCTCTTTATTCAGAAAACCCAAAACAATTAAATATTCACATCAAAAAGTTAGAAAAAGAGCTTTCTTTGATTCCCTGACATGTCAGAGTTTGTGAGTCAGTGACATTCACTAACTTCCATTTAATTATATTAGCTTACTGGCAGATACACCACATTCAACATGGCGGATGCCGTGACGTATCGCAGCAACAAGCCGACATGTCCAATGAGGCGTCAGCGTATTGACGGCTGCAGCCGCCTGCAGTCAGAGCGCCTTCGGGTGACCCAAACATCTGCCTGACGGAAAATAAACCTCATAAAATATCAGATTCAACATGGCTGCTGCAACATCTAAAGCAATGGACCGGGAGACAGAGATCAGAGGAAAAGCTTCAGAACCAGGCCGAGCCCAGAACCGGTTCCTGTGCCGGGTCCAGAACCAGGTCCAAAATGAAACATCAGAGTGAACTCCACAGCAGCCTGAGCGACGGACGCCTCTGAGCAAAGACTGTACCGGTTCATTCTGGTTTCTGGAGCAGTCCTCCCTCCAAAGACCAGAACCAGAACCCAATCGGATCAGAAACCGTTCTAACAGAGGCAGAGTGTCTCCGCTGTGTCCTACAGGCAGAGACACGGCCCGTCAGAGGGGAACCACGGGACGGGCCGTGACGCCAGCCGGGCCGCTCCGAGGCCCGCTCGCCTAAGGGTGAGCACTAAAAACAGAAACCGGAACCAAACCGGGTTCTGGAGAGTCAGCTGAACCTCAGCAGCAGAGCAGCGTGACGAGACGCCGCGCTGAGGAAGGCGGCCTGTCTTCACCCCACTGTTGCTGCTCCCAGCATGCACTGCTGTCCACACAGACACCTGGTGTCAACAGACTCTTTGCAGGTCAGCCTAAAACGTTCGGGGAAAAGCGGCTCGGTCATTTCCAGTCCGGTGAAAATGTCTCTTTCCACTGGGTGTTTGCAGGGCTTGTCCAAGGTAACAATTAATGATGAACATCGATCCGAAGCCCCGACAATAAGCTGGAGAAAAGTTTTAAGATGTTCGCCTCGTTATACACAGACACGAAGGTGAGTTTTACTTTCTTTAAACTTTGTTTCTAACATTAGCTTTAGCTTGTGCTAGTAGGCAATATTCTCGGATATTTTTATTGTACATTTTTTTTTACATTTAAAAAGTATCTAAGCATTTTAATTCATTCTAACAGACAATGTTTTTTACCTTAGTTTCTGTTTATTTTCAAGTATATTATCCGTGTTTATCGTCGTTAGTGTCAAAAAGAGACCAAGTAACAGGGAGGTTACAGTTCGGCTTTTGTTTCCATAGCATCAGGAAACCTTGAGGTCAGGCAGCTCTGCAGAGAGAGACAGGAGGGCAGAAGGACATTTGGTCGAAAGGATAGTTGGACAGCAAAGCCACGTTCCTGTGGAGCTGATTCAGACGTTCCCAGCATTCTTCTTCTGTGGTGTCATGGCGGCTCATCCTGACCGAGAAGCTGCTCGGCTGGTTGCTACAGCAGCAGCAGCTGTTGCCATAGCAACACAATAAGCTGCCATGACAGGATGTTTTACCTTCCAGGCGGCGGCTCTAACAGGTTCCGATCCGATCAGAGAGGCCGACGCTTCGCCTGAGGGCTTTGGAGCGCAGGGGGCAGGGCTTACTGCTGCCTGCACTGTGATTGGCTGACTGGGAGACCAGAGAGACCAGTGAAAACAGTGCACAGACTGGATCTACTGGATCCAGCCGCTAGTTAGTTCGGCTTTATAGCTGCTGGTGTACTGGGAAGACTGGGAGCCGCACAGCAAGGTGAACCAGAACCAGAACCTGCTTCAATTTCCTGAGGATTAATTCAGCTGGCCAGTCGTCTGCTTCAAGAAAACCAGTAGAACCCAGTAGAACCCAGTAGAACCCAGTTGGCTCCATCATGGTGCCCCCCCACTGGTGCTGCCAACTGATTAGTAAATGTAATCAGATTACTCTGTGTGGCTCAGAGTAATCAGGATGGATCGCTGCCAGCCGTTCTGGTTCCAGCAGGAATGAAGACAAGCCCCGCCTCCTGCTGCACTCCAGCCAATCACATGCAAGCAACCATCTGGGTTTTCTGCAGCAGGAAGCAGGAAGCAGTCAACCTGTTCAGAGGACAGTTTATGCCCTGGGCAGCTGCCCTTACAGCCACTGTTAGCATAAACATGCTTCATTGTCTCAAACCAAACATGTCTGAAGATTCGCAGCTCTCCAGGGTTTTACCTACAGGACGGTTTAAAGGAAGCCATTTTGTTTTAAACGTTTAGAAACGTTCACTTCCTGTGGAAGTGGCGCCGCGAGGCGACATCCGCCGCCGTCAGTCGTGAAATGTTCACACTGACGACACAAGACAAGCAGAAGCTCATCTGCTGTTATCTTACATGTGCCTGGACGACGAGTCGTCCCAGAAGTTATCGCGATAAACGATAATATTGTTGTTTTGAGGCCATTTCTAAGTAATATAATGTTCTCAGATTCTCAAAGCCCAATAAACTGTAACTTCATAAGAACATTTAACATTGGAAGACATTTTAAATATCCAAAACAAAAAACAGAAACAAATCAAATGAATGATGAAATGTGTGTAAATAAAAGGTTTATCAGAGACTGAAGCACCAGACTCAAAACTATCATCCAGTTTCAGCAGAAAGAGAAAAACCGTAAATCATAAAAATGGAAATTATTGATCTTGTTTTAATTTGTCATGTGACTAATGGATTTATTGCGACTGGCCTAGAAAACCTGTTAGTTTCAATTCAACTTCATTCATCCAAAGGCTAAATTATTTGGCAGAGACCCACAGCATGACAGATCCTCCGCCATGCTTCCCCCAGAGCGGCTGTAGCGGCAGCCATGTTAGTCATAGTGTGACAGGAAGTGTATCTACTGGTTGTCATGGTGACCAGGTTTGGTCTCCAGCAGTGAGAACAGCAAAGCAGAACGATGTGATTGATAATGTTGTGACAAACTGATCGCTTTTCCAATCAAAATCCTTCCCCGAAGCCGACTAGGTAATGTAAAGGATTTCTGCTCTGTTTCCACAGCAACAAGTTGCCAGAGGTCACAGAGGTCAGGCTGCATTCATCATGACCTGACTGAACGGATCGGCAGCGGTAGTACCACCGGGTCGGGTCAGGACACTGGATGGAGGCTCCATGTCCTCGCCCCACAGCATCACCCCTCCCCCGCCGCGCTCCAGCTGCGTTTACCTTGAAGTTGCTGGAGTTGACCCAGGAGCTGGCGATGGCGTCCACCATCTTGTCCAGCGCCGTCTGGTCCTGCTCCAGTTCGGGGGACTTGTTCCTGTCCAGGATGTAGTCAATGACTTCCTGTCCTACCTGCAGCCGCCGGCCCACGTCCTTCTGCAGGACCTGCGCCAAGCAGCTCTCCACGCTGGGCTCCATCGGCGCGCCGGTTCCGACCAGACCGGGTCACGGACCCGAGGAACAGCCACTGGCTCACTCTAGAGGGACGGACGCAGCGGGGGCCTGGGAGCGGCAGCAATGCAGCATGTGTGGACAGCAGCTGAGGGGCGGCTGGTTCCGGTGGGGGTCGGGAAGCGGGTCGGGTTGGGTCGCTGGATCAAGGATCCATGTCTTCGTCCTGCCACTGTCCAGCGTTTTCCTGGAGGGAAGAGAGAAGGACCAGTCAGACCGGGACCGGGGACCCGGCACAGGGCCAGTTAGAGAGTTACTGGAGACCCGGCACCGGGCCGGGTTTGGGTCGGTTAGAGTTATGAAGGGAGACATTTTTACCCAGCTAAAAAATCATTGCACTTCCAGAGACATTCTGAGCTGCGGCTCTTTTATTCACATCAGATCAATAAAAAGCATTTTAACCGAGAAACACAGAGCGGATCCGGTACCGGGTCTGGGCTCAGTACCGGGTCTGGGTCCTTCATTACTAGCGCGGCGCTGCACGGAGGAGAGCAGCCGGTGGCTCCGCTAACGCCAGCCGTGTTTCCACTCTTCTTTATGCGATTTTTGAAAAATAACTTTGTGATTTTGATCAAAAGGTTTATAAGTTCACTTTGGGCGGTTTATAGCTGTGTATAAAATATGCTAATGCGCTAAAGAGACAGAAACATGCTAGCTAAGCTCTGACATAGCGAACACTGCCACCCACTGGTGGATCTGAGCCTTACTAGAGGAACCAAGCGTCAGACCTCCAGGAGAGCAGGACTCTCTCTGCTCCATGCTAGCTAGAAACCTCTACTTCCTGTTTACTACAACCATGTGTAACGTCAGTTTCTGATGACATCACGCTCTGTGTAGCCTGGCTGATTTGCTCCAAACCAGGAGCCTAATACGCATTTAATGCAAGATTTCAAAAGCTTGCTTATAATTAGCATGACAAACATGGCTAAAAAAATGTGTCAATCCCTACCAGGCTGTTGCGTTTGCTACTTGTTCTAGCATTTCTTCCTTCCACTCAACTTTCCCCTAAAAAACGTCTGCATCCTGATCAGCTTTGCCTCAGCGAGCCCCCAGCACACCAGAACATGTGCAGCAAGAATCCATTTCTGTGGTTCTGATCCAGTTCTGACAAGAGGAACTTGGGGGGGTCTCAGGGTTTGGCAGCCGCTGCTGATGTCTTTCCACCCTGGTATGGAGCTAATCTCACCTGGAAGCCCCAGGGCAGCAGACAGCACCAGTTTCTGGTTCTGGTTCAGGTTCTGGCTAGATAAAGCTGCAGTGTCACATGATGCTGTCTGGATCTCCATCCTGGTGCACCAGACCTCCCCCCTCCCTAGCTTAGCTCTGCTCCAGTTAGCCGCAGCCTCCCCGTCTCCACGCCTCCATCGGACCGCAGGTAGCACTCGGTCCGCTCCGGGAGCCTCCGTGGAACCTCCCGCCTCTCTTTTCAGCCTCTCCGGCCGCCTTCCCTCCGTGAAGCCCGGCAGTAACCAGCGGACCCAGCTACAGCTAGCTACCTTTGAATGAAACGTCAGTTCGCAGCAACAAAAGAAAACTGGGGGCGGGAGGGCCGAAGAGGAGCAGCTTCATCGTTCGAGTTAACACTCACCATTTCCCGCCGCAGACTCTCCGGGCCGCCCGCTCTCCGCTCCGGGGGGAAAGCTTCAGTCCGCGGCCTCAAACGGCTCCTCTTTCTGCCTTTCTATCAACACTCTCCAGCAGGAATGCTGCCTGAAGGACAAGAATGGGGATCGTCGTGCGCATGCGCAGTCCATCCAGAGATGATGTTGGCACTTGGAAAACTGTCGCATGGAGAAGCGGCCGCTCGGCAGCGCGATCTCTGGCGACACCTGGCGGCCAGGGCTGGACTGCGCATGTGTGGTTCAGTCAGAACCAGATTTATGGGCCCCGATTGTGGCTTTGATTCGGTTTCCAGAAAAAAGTAAACACAGAAACTTTAGAAGAAATGGACAATATTTACGCATATTTGCAACAACATTTATTTATAAGAAAAAAAGACAGGAAACTAATTTAAGTCAATGTATGCCTGAAAGTTAAACATTTGCTCGTTTTTTTTTAAAGAGCTCTAACGCTGCTGCATCCCTCTGTACCAGAAGAACCCCCTCTTCTGGGCCACTGCCTGGGATCCAGCAGTGGCCCAGTTACCCAGGAGACAATATGAAATCAATTCCTTATGATGTTATGAACTGGCACAGAAACAGTTTTATTCTTTTATAGTTTTACTTTAACAATGAATTAATAATGAAGCTCGAGCCGTACTGAGAGGATCCATTTGGTCGATCAGGGATCTGATCGCTGCAGCTTTGAATATTTTATTAAACTGAAATATTTCCCTGTTTTTGTTTCATTCTCTGGTTCTGTCCCGCTAAAACCCGTAACACGGCAGAACGACGCCCAGCTGCAGATCCTAACGCCTTAACCATGAAACTGCTGTTAGCGCCACTTTTAGCACTAATGCTAGCACCGATGTTAGCGCCGGTATTAGCGCAGGTTTTAGCACAGCAGCAGATCGGAGCTCATAGGTCTGAAAACATCGTCTGGGTTCATCGGACCAGCATCATGACTGAGACGGCCCAGAAGTTTCTGACTGATCCACTGGATCACCAGCTGACCAGCAGGGAACATATGTGGTCTATGTTTGTTGGGGAGGTTCGGGGAGGAGGGCGGGGGGGGGGGGGGGGGGGGGGTCATGCGGTCCGTGATTGGTCATGTGACGCAGCCCACGTTTTCCCTGGCTGGTCCGGATCAGGCCCGGTCCGCTTCTCTGCTGCAATATTAGGGAATATTCTCTAATGGACTGACAAGAACACATTCTTCATCATAGCAATAACAATAATAAAGCAGGAAGCAGAGCCATCCTGGACCAGCCCGGTTCTGTTGGACCAATCGGGTCGCTCTGGCTCCAGTCTGGAGGTAGAAACTGTCCCAGTCCACCTTAAATACTGAAACCCTTCACTGGGCCTCCTCTTTGTCCTCAGAGCTGTCAGAGTCCTCCTCTTCCTCCATGTTGCAGTCATCATCATCATCATCGTCTTCCTCTTCCTCCGGCATCTTCAGGATGATCTCGCTGTCCTCCTCGTCGTCCAGGACGACCGTGGACTTCCTCCTCTCCAGGAAGGACGGCGTACAGACGGGCGTGGTCTGCTGAGGAAGAGGAGGAGGAAGAGGAAGAGTCAGGCTGATCAGAACCAGCAACGAGGAAGATCAAAGAGATTAAAATCATAAAAACATAAAGACCAACTAAACAAGCCAGAAACATTTTACCAAATATATAAGCTATCAATGCACATCAATCACATTGATCATCTGTGTCGTCATGGTAACTAGTCATGTGGGGGCGTGGGTTTCATGGCGCCACCACAGGCAGGCGGCCAATCAGCTTTACGCCCCACCTTCATGTGGGCCCGGTTATCTGACCCGAAGCCACGGACCGGCGCCGGGCCATTTTCAGTATGGGCCAGAGGACCGGCGTGTCCAGAACCGGCGGGTGGACTTACATCGCTGCAGGACGAAGCGTCCAGGACGGCGGAGGTCGTCTTCTTCTGGGCCGCCTGGACCAGAACAGGAAGAACCGGTAAGAACCAGATCCTCAGAAATAACTGGTTCCATGAGAGCGTTGCATCAAAACCAGGGAAAGAACCACAGGCCCACTGATCTGGAGTCAACAGACCCGGGTTCTGACCCGGTTCTGAGATCACTTACAAATCCGGGGAAGTCATACTGGACCCCCTGCCGGGCCAGCTTCCTGCGTAGCTGCGACTCCTTCCTCAGCAGGCGGCGGGTCATGGCCTCCAGCTGCTCCGTCGAGCGGGACCGGTTGTACCGGGTCACGGCGGGCTGGGCCGGCCTGCGGAACATCCTCTGGGACCCGACGAACAGCTTCTCGTGGACCTTCTCTGGAGGCAGAACCTCACCTGGAAACGTGGAGGGATCCAGATCAGAAACAAAACCAGAAACCAAGCCCGGTTCTGGAGGTTCTACTCACACTTGATGAGCCTTTCCCCCATCAGGTAGTTGTTCATGGTTTCCGCGACGATCTTCGCCACCTCGCCGCTCTCGAACTCGATGAAGGCGAAACCTTTGCTGCCGCCGGTCTGCAGCAGAGATGACATCATCACTCCCTGTTGCTACGGTAACCACAACAGGCTGCTACAGGTAACCATGGCAATGGCTACTACTATTTAACACTCTTTATTTAAAATCAATCAAATTTGATTTGTATAGCACGTTTCAGCAACAAGGCATTTCAAAGTGGCTCAGCTGGTCCAGATCGGGTCCAGATCAGGAGGTTCTGGTGGTTCTATTGGACCACGGGCAAAGCGGCCAGTAAGATCAATGCACTAGAATCATGTTGGCCAGGATACTGGACCTCGGGACCCGGTCAGAACCAGAGTCAGAACCTCAGACCATTTTCAGTCAGGGCCGATAATCAGCGGAGGTCAGGGTCCTCGGAGACACCCAGCCGTGTCCCTCTGGGTCCAGTCCCACTGAGTCGTTCTTGTTTTCTGACCTTTTTGCTCCTGGACAGCCGCAGGCGCAGGACCGTCCCGAACTGCTCAAAGTAGGACCGGAGCTGCGGCTCGAACAGCCCCAGAGGAAGATGGCCGACATACACCACACCTGGAGTTACACGGCTCCCCTGGAGAACAAAGAAACCAACAGGAAGTGATGTCATAGGACACACGAGTCGTTTTAAACTAAAACACATGTTGGTTTCATCCAAGCAGCTGCAATCAGCCTGAAGGAAGTTTGCTGACCTGCTGATCCCCCACTGACTTTCTGCTTGACTCAAAGAGCAACAGCTTCAATTTTGATTCTTACAGTAAAACTGTGAAAGTAAAAATAAAATTTGTTCTTAGGATCCTGCCAGTTCATGTCATCATGAGAAATTGATTTAGCTCTCCGGTAACTGGGCCCCTGCTGGCCCCCTTCTAGGGCCGCCCATGGTTCTACAGATGTTCTACAGATAACCCGAACCCCGTCTTTTTTTTTTAAATCAACTGTAACCGGAAAATCATAGCAGAGATAAAGGGTGGAAAACTCCCGTCTGTGTGAAATTAACCTATATAATGTAATAAGTGATAAAGTACCTGAAACGATTTAATTTGTTATCCTAATTTATTGAATGGTTCTGCAGTCCTAGATCCAGTCCAGCGAGATGTTTTGGACCAAACCTGAGGTTCTTGGTTTAATCAGTTCTCTGCCTCTCCGGTTCCGAGGATGAATCCCCCATGAGGAACACCAGAACCGACTTGTGCTCACCTTCCCGCCGCGGTTCTTCTTCTTCACCTCTTGGACCTTCTTCTTGAACTCGACCTCCAGCTCCGGGTTCAGCGCCAGCAGCTCTCTGGGCCGCTGCGAAGCGGACTCCGCTTTGCTTTCTGTCATTTCACCAGTTTATCCAGAGATTCACTCGGCTCCGAAGCTCCTCACGCTGCTCCTCCTGAACATGTGCTAACAACTGAGGTGACAGGAAGCGCAGCGTGATCCGGAGCTGTTTCACAGCGCCCCCTGTAGGCCTGGAGTGGTGCGATCGGCTCCTTCGGTCGGCATTTTAACCTGATTGGAAAAAAAATGAAGCTGATGTTAGCAGAAAAATCTGTTATTGGGGCTCAACAGTTTTTAAAAACGACTCATGTGGAGATTTATCCCGAAACAAATGGAATTTATATGAGAGTAATGGAGAGGTGTACTTGGAGTAATGCGCTACAGCGGACGGAAGAGGAAGCACTTCCGCGATCACGTGTTTCTGACGTATTTCCGCCATAGAAGTCATTCTTTTTTTAAAATACACTTTATTTAAACTGGAGAGGGCATAGAGAGGCAGATTTAGAAATGAGTGTACAACAGTAACATTGATAAAGAAAAAAATAAATCAATAAAATAATAACTAAAATAGAAACAAAGGGATTAATATTTTAGGATTAACATGCATTGGTGGGAAATTCCATTAATAATTCAGTCAGGTATTCATATGATTCAATACATTTCAGAGATTTCAAATATAACTGGAATTCAGATTAAAAAATGTTAAAAACTGCAGATGATCTCAGCACTCTTTGTTTATGAATAAAGTATTTTGCCAGACAAAATATTACAACAGAGCTCTATTACATCTCGTTGCTTGTACTTGTGACAGTGCAATGACAATAAAGTTGAATTCTATTCTATTCTATTGTTTTGTTTTTCAATAGCACTCCAAAAGTTGCCATATCTCTAGAAATAGATTCAGGAAGTGCAATTTTCAGTTTGATGAACCTTTCAAAGCAATTCCAGAATATTTTTGACTTATTCTGGAATATTGGTATATTTTGGCATTCATAGAAGACATGGTCTATCGTTTCTACATCACTTTCACAGAATGAGCATTTATTGTCATCGATATTAAAGAAATTTATTAGCAGCTCTTTGGAGCAGTAAACAACATTTAACATTTTAGCTTCTTTACTTTTAGAGTTGTAGAGTTCTTAACTTTTCAATTGATGCAAAGGTTTTTCAAATTTGCAAAGAATGTTATTTTTATTTATTTTCCCAGTGAATAAAGTTTCTTTTAGACAGTTTCTAAATGTGTAGTTATTGAATTTTGGATCAGTGAATGATATTCCATTAATAGATACACTGGGGGCGTGCCGTGGTGGCGGAGGGGTAGGGTTAGGGTTAGAAAGAACCTTAGAGCATACTTAGAAAGTCCAGAGAATACTTATACTTAACTAGCAACCCAGAAGTCCAGAGGATACTTACTTACACTTATTTAACAACCCAGAACGAGAATTAGAACTTGGAAACCAGAAGAAAAACTACCTTAGCAATTACTTTTTAGACTCCTAATCTCCCAACCCAGAAAAGAAATTAGACCAGAAGATACTTACTTATACTTATCTACCAACCCTGAATAAGAGTATCTAGTTTATTTACTTTGGATCAACATTAGATTCTTTTTCTTCTTTTGCTCTTTCCTTTTGTTTGTATTTCCTTTTAATTCCTGTAAAGCACTTTGTATTGCCCTGTTGCTGAAAATGCGCTATAAATAAAATTACCTTTACCTTTAATGTTACCATAGAGACCTCTAATTACATTCAGACATTTTACTACAAATCCTAAATATTCAAGAACTGAGAGTAAGAACTGAAGTTAAACAGTCAGGCTTTAAGAAAGGAAGAGAATAAAGACATCATTATTGATCATTACTGATCATGTCCCAATATTCGATCAGGTCTCGTATTGTTGATCTTCCTTCCAGATTGTGATTCTGTAATAATGTTTAGATGTTTGGTAAATATGGATGTTAGTAATTTATAATCTGAATTTCTGAGAGCAATAAATTTTCTATTCTCAATAAATCTAGGGTCCTTGTCTGGTTTGGGATACATATAATAATTCCTTGTTTCATTGTAGTAGGTATCATATGATTTTTAAACATTTCTGTAAAAACCTGATGCAGTAATATTTTTATGTCTTCCCAAAAGTGTTTCTAAAAGTTTCCAGTCAGTCCATCTGGACCCGGTGCTTTGGTTAATGATTAACAGCCTTATTAAGTTCTTCTATTGTAATTTTGTTGTCACAGGTTTGTTTGTAATTATCTTCTATTTTAGGGATAAATGTTTTAATTTGTTTAAAAAAGGTGAGATTTTTGTTCTGAGAATTTGGAGATATACAAGTTGCTACTGAATTTAAAAATCTCTGTTGATATTAATCTTTCATTGTTGGTTTCTACATTATTTATTATTAAAGATTTGCTAGAATTGTTGTGGAGCGGGGGGGTTGTTTTCTTTCGTTTACTCAACCTTCAGCCACTAGATGGCGTCAGATTCACCTTCTCTCTGGAGACTGGTGGATCTTCCTGCACACCGGGTTTTCATCATCTCATCAGGCCGAGAGTACAAGAGGAGCGGGCTGCCAGTACTTCGTCGCCAGAGTGTTAGCCAGCAATGGTGCTCCCTTTCGAGATGCCGTGGATCTCCCAGTGACGATTAGTGATGGGTAAATGAGGCGTCATGTATCGTTTCGACCCAAAGCAAAACTGTATTGATACTGTGTCGATGCTGCGTCACTGAATACTGACACCTGCTGGACATTAAAAATCTCTACAGGCAACGTAGTTGACAGACTGATTTGATGACCTAGTCTATACAATAAGATTGAAGTCATTGTATTTTATTGTATATTATATATTGTATTATTTCATATCTTCAGTTAAATTCAAAATATATTTGATATTCTTCGATAGTCAATAAATAATGTGAACATGAACCAAGTGATGAAAATGAAAGTGAACATGTTTGGAATGAGGGTGATTGTGGACTGTTTTTTGGGGGGGGCTTTCCCACAAATTTTCATTCAAAAAGATAAGTTTTTCCAACATTTTGTAATTTAGTCTGTTCTGTTTTTTGACACAACTTCTCCTGCTGTAGAAAAAAATTAAGTAAACAATACATTTATATGAAATAATTTCTAAAAAGCAACTGAGTAATTTGTAGAATGGCTGTATACCTGAGTTTATCCAGGTGTATCTGGGACTTCATTCTCATGCTTTGCCCTATAAAGCCTCAGCATTGAGGAGGTGAATTTATTTAAATAAGACATTTCTGTCAAACATATGCGACACTTAACCTGCAGAACATAATATGAAAGTAAAGTAAGACTCAATTTCAGCTGAATTTGGATTCACATAGATCAAGTACAAACTGAAAAGAACCGGATGAAACAACGAAATGAAAACTTGTTTTCCGATGTAAGATCAAAATGGTCCCACACTGCGGAAAACTTTCGTTTGCCTTGAGGCTCCATAGTTGACGCCGTACAATAAAAGATAAAGAATCGTTTTGGTAAATGCATCCTGTTGACAGATTCGCTTCCATATAAACACAGTTTGGTGCGTCAGCGTCATTTCAAAACAGTTCCTGTATCGATCACGTGACTTGCTGAAATCAATACGCGCACTGACGCGGGTTTTGGTCTCTGGGCTTGATGCATGAGGGGACGCATCGGTGTTGCCGGACCCATCACTGGTGACGATCTAGTCTGGTTTCCCTTCCGGATCCTTTCTCTAGTGACGCCGTGGACAGTACCCACTGGTTGCCCAAGTCCCGTCTGCAAAACCTCCCCGTTGGATCTCAAGTCTTCCCTGGTTTGCCTCCGGCTGGTAGCCGAACCGCTCCCTTGTGGCCGGCCTGCCCGAACTTACCTGCCCGCTCTCCGCCGCTCCTTCACGGAACCACTCGATTATTATCTGTGTTGTGTATGATACACTAGGTCAAATAAAATACTGTTCAAGCAGATAACTGGAAGTAGCACATGGCAACGTTTATTCGAACCGAGAACATCTCTTCTTCTTCTTCACAGGTTTTTGCTCACCTCTCTTGTGCACAGCAAGAGCGCCACCAATGGCGAATTGTTATATTTAGTTTACCTTCAGATTATACCACCAAACAGCCTCCAACACAGGAGCATAATCAGACCAAAAGTGTCGAACAATCTTAATCCTGGAGGTTCCATCATTTCTTTGTCTGGAACACCACAATCCGCCCGTAACCTGGAACTTGGACTCTCAAAGAGATAAAGGAACCCGAACCCACGGACTACTCCTCCCGGACCGAGTATTCTCACCCATACAAAGCTTCGACCGCTCCAAGAGACGTTCCCTCTCTACCCGGACCGATCCCAGCAGATTACTCTGTGCATAAAGAAATAAACTTATTTTTACTGATTCCGTTTCTCCAGTGTGGTGTTTGCATGTGGGCGAGACAAATAGAAACCAACATGACAAGAATTTTGTTATTGTCTTCCTTCCAGATTACAAAACTAGGCAGAGTTTTTTTCTCCCTCCTCGATCCGTTTAACTCTTGATCTAATAAAAGCTCCTTCAGCCCGTTTATAAACATTTCATCTAGTTCAGGTTGGAGGATTCCTACTTTTTGTTTGTCTTCAGTTGACGGCTTGAGGTCCATTAGGGAGCCGTAACGTCTTGAGCAGTGGCGCACGTGAAAATCGAGTGAGGGCTTTACTGTCAGTTTGGAAGAGGCGGATAACTTTACCGCAGTTGGACTGCAGCGCAGGCACGTGCAGAGGGGGGGGCTGGGGGTGCTTGAGCACCTGTCCTTTTTGCTCCTTGCCCTAAAGTGCCCTTTTGGTCCAATTTTTTTTTTTTTTTTTTTTTTTTTAAAGTTAATTTCCCAAGCCCTCCTCTGATATGTACTAAAATTATTATTTTTTGTTGTTGTTGTTTTTATTTAAAGAAAAACAACATAATAAGCCCTTCGGGTCACCTTGTTACCTTTGACCTTTTGTCCGTGACGCATGACGCAGCTGCCTCCCGCTCAGTCAGTGAGACTGCGCAGTAGCTTACTGTGGAGCTCAACCTGGAGGAGGAAGGAAGGAAAAGTAAGGAAAAACTGTTCTTATCTATCGATTCAGTATTTTATCATACAGACATTAGGCTGTTGTTGTTGTCCTATTAGCTAGCTGTTAGCTAACGAGTTTGGTAGCAAAGCAAGATAACTAAAAAGCTTCTTCCCTGTATCGCTAATGATAGCGGTCATTCTTCATTATTGCTGATGGGGCCACATCAACGATCCAAAACCGATCATCTCTCTATAATGAATATATGTCCGATTATCTAATTTCCTTTGCTGCATAATGTATATTAATTGCATTTATTCTGGCATTAGGTTAATGTATCTTGAAGGGGAATAGAATTTACAAAACTGCTTGAATTATAATGATTTATTTTTTTTAAACAAAAAGTTTTATTTTAATTTTTTTAATTAAATAACTAAATTTTGTCTTGTTAACTTAAAAAGTTCTTTGCAAAACAAACTTTTATTTGCACACATCAGAATTCTTTTGTTGCAATTTTCGGCCCTGCCCACGACGTCATGTGAGAAGCAAGCAAAACTTTGAATCACAAACAAAAACTTACAATAGCAAGAAAAGATTTATGACATGAGCAAATAAGTTTGTTCACAAATAATTTTTCTCACTTTGAGACATAAATCTCTGATTTTAATTTAAAAAAAAAATTTTAAGCAAAACTTTTGTTTAAAAATTGTTTCAATTCAAAATGTATTGATCACAATTGTATTTTATTTAATTGAGGTTATTATTATATTTTTAATAGAATAATTGTGAAACATATTGAGCTCCACAGCAGAGGCCTCCTTTTCTCTGAAATTAATATTATGTTGTGCTAAGGACTGAAAAACATATTGGTTTAAACACAAAGGTAAATAATTGGTAGTGTGGTTAATACAGTGTTCTTATCATAATTCATTATGTTTTGCTTTTTTCAGTTCAAAGATGCCACGTAAAGAAAGACGGCAGAAACAAAAAAGAAAAGAATTGATAGATGCAGCAAAAGGTAGTGGATTGTTGACCGACTGGGTCAGAACGAGTACTGCAGGTACGAACAAAAAAAAAATGTTCTTAACATTATCAACATGTAACTTTTGGTAGTGAACAATATATTTAATATTACAGGGCATCTGTTGTGTTTTTCTTATGCTAAGATGTACTAAATTTAGGTGTAGAATAATGATTAGTTTGTTTCTTGCTCCCAGATGGACAGAAGGAAAGTGATAGATCAGAGGAGGAGACAAAAATGCAGTCAACAACACAGGAAGACAGGCAAGGAGAGGGACAACAGTCAGAAATAAACACTATGGATGAAAATGCAGAGCAACAAGTCAGAGAGAAGCCATTCATATTTTTAATGGACCTTCCACACCCAAATGACCCAGCACATGTCTTGCAGTTCAACATAAAATATGATGAAGCATTTATCCAAAATTGTGTAAACCAAGGACCATGCCAACCAGAGCTGTCATTTCCTAAAAATGAAGAAGGAAGGTCTTTTCAGAATAAATGGTATAAGAGTAACCCATGGCTGGAGTATTCTCCCAGTTTAAATTCCATGTTTTGTTTTAGCTGTCGTGTTTTTTTGAATGAAGAAAAGCACATGTTCCGCAAATCATGGAAGACAATAGGATTAAACAGATGGAACAAAGCATTACAGAAAATTAAAGAGCACAGTGGATCAGAGTCCCATATGTGTGCTATGGTAAAGTGGAACACTTTTCAGAAAAAATCCCTGGAGGCAGTTTTGGAAACAGGTAACCTTCAATCACAAGCTGCAAAAGACAATATTTATATTTTTAATAGTGTAATTCTGTAAAGACAAAATATGTAAATCGGAGCTAAACCATCAGCTCTGATTTACATATTTTGCTAAATTGCGGGTTTGAATATTGCAATACTTTCCTATAACAAAATAGACCTGCAGAAAGAAATTACTAATAAAATATCTAACATATGCATAGTGTTATGCTCCATATAGAGTTTTTCCTTAGCTTATATTGTATGTCTCACAATTTTGTAATTTATCATTTTTATTAAGCTCTGAAAGCTGTGTGGTTTTGTTAATAGTCTTTCCTAGAATGCGGTTAGATGTGCCCCTTTTTTTTTTTTGAGCACCTGCCCTTTCAGTGGTCTCTGCACGGGCCTGCTGCAGCGCTATTAAACTCCACCGCTTTAGCAATGTTAGCAATGTTAGCGTGTTCCGTTTCATTTCTTCTCCAAAGTTCAGCATCATTTTCTGTAGATTTTCAGCTGCTTCTAAAATCTTGGCACTGGATGTATTTGAACTAACCTCCTCGTCTCCCTTCGTCTTCTTGTGTGGTACTGGGGCCTTACACGGTGATGTTGGGGCATTTTTAGTCCCTTTGGCATCGGTGTCCATATTTTGTGCGTGGCAGTAGTCGTGTTAGCAGAGCCTTGTTAGCTTTGCTGTCAGCTTTGCTGTTAGCCACTATCGTCGTTGTTTTTCTCTTGCCTGTCTTATCTTTCCCGTTATCACTGGACGCTTTAATTCATTATTATTATTATTAGTTCATTATTATTATCGTGTCAAGTCTGGACTTCATAGATGTTCAACTACTTATTTAAGGAGCTAGCTACTCAGAGCTCTTACCGCGCAGCCGCTGTCTCCGCCATCTTGCCGGGAGTTAGAGGAGTTCATTCTTTTTCTTTTTGTGTCTCAAATTATTAATGTGGGAAACGGAAAGTTTGGAGAAATCAGAGTTGTAAAGTAAAAAAAGTACTTAGTTGCTGTACTTACGTAGATTTTTCAGGTAAATGTACTTTGCTTGAGTATTCATCATTCTGACGACTTTTTACTTTTACTCCCTTCATTTTGAGAAATGTTTGTACTTTCTACTCCTTACATTTTCGCATAAGGTTCGTTATTTTCATGACAAAAAATATAATATAATCATAACTTTATTATAACTTCATAATAATATGGAGTAATAACAAAATGGAAAAATCCACTTCTAGCACAAAACGTGTTATAGTTGTTAATTCTCCATTCAGTTGGACGCAAAGCAGAACACGTTAACATTTGTGCAGCAAAATAAACTTGTGAATCATTTTCCATGATTTCAGAGGTCAATCAGCCCCTCCACATTTACAAATTACAATTGTCAATGAACTGATCCATGTTCTGTCACATATTTTCTATTATTGATCACGTTCATGGTGATAGATACGGGTTCATGGCCAGCAGAAACAGAACCAACTGATCCGGTTCGGAACTAGATCAAACACCGAGCGTTGGTTCCGTGTGTGTGTGTGTGCGTTGATTAAGATAGAACACACTGAGCTGATTTGATTCCAGCATTTATTTTTGGGCTCAGATTATTACAATCGAGGAAGAGGAGGGGAAGAAGAGGAGGGGATGAAGAGGAGGGGAGGAAGATAAGGGGATGAAGAGGAAGCAGCGTCTCTGGGATCATGATCAGACTGCAGCAGCTCCCGCTGCAGCAACATGGCATCCAAAACGATTCACTTCACCGTGAACGGGATCCCGGAGCGGGCCGAGTTCCCAGGAGACTGTCCGGCTCAGGAGGTCAAAGGTCAGTCTGGACTTTTCATCCGTTTGGTTTTTCTGCTTCTTTCAGTTCATTAAAGAAAAGTCAAACTGTCGTCATGGCAGCAGCAACCAGAACCCAGATAGCACAACATGACGCAGCATTGAATCCATATTGAAACGTTTGGGTTGATTTTATATTGAATCAATAAGGAATCAATATTGATTCATGTACATGTTTGCTCTGACAGGTCTACATCATAACGTACCATTAAACGATTCTCCACTGGTCTTATTGGCAGACGATGGCATCATATCATTCATAATTATCTTTAACATATTTCCAAAAATGTGTTTCCAAAAGGTTAAAAATGACAACATGGCATTAATATAACATTTTATTTAAAATAACAGGAATAGATCTGTAAACATATTTGACTCCTTTTGACAGAACATCAGTCTGTTGTTCATGAAGATCAGCATCCATCAGCTTCAGCCTGGTTCTGTATGAACCAGGAAACAGGACAAGTTGGGCCGACCCAGGTCTGACTCTGGTTGGCGTCACTTTGGTTCCTTGATGCCTTCCTGCCGTTGTGGCGCCTAATGGAGCCGCTTCCTGACCGTTTCCCTGCAGCCGGTCGGCTCTGGGTGAAAAACAGATCGGAGTGAGGAAGGCGCCGGTTAGAAAGACGATAAACGTTAGAAAAGTTGGAAAGACATTGAAATATTAAATAGTGTACTGCTTATAGAACAGACACAAAGTGGACGGTTCCCCATGTACACTTAGTTAAATTAATAAAGACACGCTAATGAATATTCATTGATATTTATCTTAATGTTAGATGACATATACAATTACATTTACCCATCAAGCTGCAGCATTGTGTAGCATTTATGATGCTGCACTCATTGAAATGAGGGAATCGATATTTAAAATAAAGGCTGTGAAAAGGAGGGGAAGCGGAGGGGGCGCGACAAGCAGCATACTTTGATTCAGAATTAATTATCAGTTTTTCCCAATGCCGGTTTCAAGGCAAACTGACCTGCATGTTTGCAGTTCAGCCAAACTTGTTAATGAGCCGTCAATTAAAATCCTGTGTGCTGAATTAGGGAAATGTCTAAACCCTGCAGGCCAGTGATTGGAGGAGCAGTGATGGAAAACACTGGATCAGACGTTGGCGTTTCATTCATTAGAGTTCGACCACAAAACAACATAGACTCAATGAATCTTCAGCGTTGGTTGGTTACTGGGCTAGAATTGGATGATAGATTGATGGCTGATCCACCGGCGACCTCAACCAGAAACAATCATTCTGACTATAATTCAACGTTGAATTACCACCGCCTGCAGATTCTATCTGCGGTTCTGATCCAGTTAAAGAGTCTGCGGTTCTGCTCCAGGTTCTCTGCTCCTGTTCCAGAAACAGACTTATTGTTGCATTACAGAAATCTTTTATTATTATCTTTTATATACAGAACTTTAATTTACTTTAATTTAAAACCAACATTTCTAAGATCAGGTTTAATAAACTAATAAATTAACCTATAGAAAATCTTTATGGGAGCTGGTTTCAGAGCTGCTCACCACATTCTGCAACATGAACATCGGGTCCGCAAGGCGCCATCGGGTCCGCAAGGCGCCATCGGATTGATTTGCGTCAAAATTTGGGTTTAAATTGAATCCTGATTTTTTGGAAAATCGGGAAACTGCAAACGTTTGGCTCTGCATGGAAAACAGACAAGTCAAGTTCAAAGTCAAGTTCAGAACATATGAAATATAGAAATTATGTTCAGCTGATGTATAAACGTGTGCTGAAGATTTCTGTTTTACCTCATTGGACAGCTAGAAAGACAGACAGACAGATACCTCTCTGCCTTACTCTTAGGGTTAGAACAATCTGCTGGAGAGAAAATAAACTGAACAATTTGCCCTTGACCTTTCACCTCTATGACAGCTGGAAGCTCCACTCCCACCATGTTTGACCAAACGTTGGCTCAGAAGGAGGTACTTTAGTGAGTTGTTGTGAGAAGTGAGTGACAGATGGACGGATGACTTGCCGTTTCAGATTTGTTTCGCTCTGCAGCCGAGGCCGGGCCTCACGACATCCTGAAACTCTACAACCCCAAAGGGAACATCATCAACATCTGCCCCGGCCTGGAGCCCAACAGCCCCGCCTCCTGCTACAGGCTGGAGGTGGTAGCTGCCGACTGCAACAGCGAGCCGCTAGGTAAGCTAGCACCGTGAGGCTCCGGCTGCTCTCGGCGCCACCTGGTGGTCATCTGTTTCCTTCTCGCTGCAGGCGCCGAGCTTGCTGGTGCGCTCGGATTCGATCTGTCATCCATGGAGAAAAGGTAGATGGTCCAGTAGGAAACTTCCTGAGTGATCTGGGATCCTGGCTGGATGGCAGCTACAGGCGCTAATGTGCTGATCTGTCCCAGACTGCAGGGCCTGGAGAAGAAGGTCCTGTTTGCGGCTGGAGAGACGCCTGCCGTCGTGCTGGAGATGAAGAAACAGGTGGACTGTTTCCGGCAGAAGCTGGAGGTATCGGCTCATGCCGTTTCCTGACCTCTGACCCTGACCGATGGTTTGATGTTGGGCTGGTTGATCCGTTCCCTCGGTTCTAGAGTGTCGAGCATCTCAGCTGGCTGGGCTTCTACAAAGACCTCTCAGAGGGACCGCACCAGCCGTCACCGTTTTATCACAAGAGGAGTCTGCACAAGACCAGAGAGGAGGTGGAGCACGTCCGCGAGAAAGTCCTGCAGATGAGGTGAGTCTTCCTGGACAGGGAGCTGCTTCTCTACACAGACTCTGGCTCTAGGACTCTCTGACGTCTCTCTGCTGTCTCTCTGATGTCTCTCTGACGTCTAAAAGACATCTTTGCTGTCTCTCTGACGTCTGAAAGACATCTCTGATGTCTCTCTGACGTCTGAAAGACATCTCTGATGTCTCTCTGACGTCTGAAAGACATCTCTGATGTCTCTCTGACGTCTGAAAGACATCTCTGATGTCTCTCTGACGTCTGAAAGACGTCTCTCTGATGTCTCTCTGACGTCTCTCTGCTGTCTCTCTGACGTCTAAAAGACGTCTCTGCTGTCTCTCTGACGTCTGAAAGACGTCTCTGCTGTCCTGCTGCAGCTCCCTGGAGGTCTCAGAGGAACTGAGGCAGTACCTGAAGACCCCCACCTTCGATAACTGGTGAGTGTTGGATCAAAGCTGTAGTCATAATGATGGTGAGATCAAGGACAACGAGGTTCAGCTGTTTTTGCTGTTGAAGAGCAGATCCTTTGCTGCTCAGCATCACATTCATCTCAATATGAATAGAGCTGCAGATCAAAGGAACGGCTGAATATTCATTGAGCCTGAAGAGGAAGAGGAGGAGGAGGAAGGTCTGCAGAGCCAGGGCTCTGGAGGTTCAAGGAAAAGGAAGAACAGCCGCTCCCCAGCATGATTACCACCTGACCAGTACATTAATCACCTGAACAGAGCCTGTCTGACAGCATGAAGTAGGCTGAGCATTCAGAGAACAGGAAAACCTGCTGGGCTTCAGACTCCATGTCTTCCTGTCTGTCCCGCTCGTGTCTCCAGGCAGTGGGAGGACGCAGAGATCATGGTTCTCCTGCAGGTCATGTTCACAGATTTAGATTTCATCTCCTCCTTCAACATCGAGCCTGAAGCTCTGCAGCACTTCCTGTTCGAGGTCTACAGAAGATACAACAACATCCCGTTTCACAACTTCCAGCACTGCTTCTGCGTCACCCAGATGGTGAGACCCTGCGGTCCAAGGACCGTTTCCATGGCGACAGCGGTCCCCGGACCAGCGGGTTCACGGTCGTCTCTCTGTTCAGATGTACGGGCTGATCTGGCTGACCGACCTGAGGAATAAACTGGAGAACATCGACCTGCTCATCATGATGACCTCTGCGGTCTGCCACGACCTTGACCACACCGGATACAACAACGCCTACCAGGTGGAGGCGTCTCTGTCCGGCAGCGGCTCGACTGACACCTTCAGCTGAATGCTTTCCTTTCGTTTGCAGATAAACGCGCGGACCGAACTGGCTCTGCGGTACAACGACATCTCTCCCCTGGAGAACCACCACTGTGCCGTGGCCTTTCAGATCCTGCAGAGGGTGAGACCACCGTCCTCTGCTTCCCTCTGCTTCCTGCTGGAATCAGCTGACCAGAGTCAGTAACCAGGTTCTTCCTTGTGTCACAGAGAGAGAGCAACATCTTCAGGAATCTGTCCTCGGATCAGTACAAACGGATCAGAGAGGGAATCATCAAGTGAGATCATCTCCTTCAGGAGCTCAGTGTGATTCTTATTGCACTTCCTGGTTCAGAATGTGTTCTAACTGCAGATGCATCCTGGCCACCGACATGACGAGACACAACGAGATTCTGAACAAGTTCAAGTCCATCCTGCCTGCTTTCGACTTCACCAACAAGGAACACAAAGACCTGGTGAGGGCGGCGCAGCACCGAGCGACCCGACACCACCAAGAGGGAGATAAACCCGGATGGTCATGATATCCAAGCGACACGGATTCTGCTGGGGGATAAATGAGAAATGTTGTCATTCAGGGGAAAGTTTCTCTACTTTAATTCTGACTAGCAGCTCCATTAGTCATAGAAACATTTAATATGCTGAGAAACAAGCAAACATGAATGAGCCTTTACAAGTTGATGGAAAATTAATTTTTGTTTTTAAGAAATCTTCAGAAACAGACACAGAGTCAGACTCAGCTAGAACTACATCAAATGCTTCCAAATTTCATTTCAGAAATAAAATCTGCGATCTGAGACTTCTGTATACTCAAAATGATGGTTTTATTGTAAACAAACCCATCTTTCATAAAGTCCTAGTCAAACAAGTCAAAGTTAACAGAAAGCATCTAAAAATACATTAAAACTTTCAAAGATATTTCATTTTCCCCCAAATTCCCATGTGCTTCTCTGAGCAGCTCATGATGATCCTGATCAAAGTGAGCGACATTTCCAACGAAGCGCGGCCCATGGAGGTGGCCGAGCCCTGGCTGGACTGCCTGTTACAGGAGTTCTTCAACCAGGTACCACATAATCCGGCTTCAACTTCTGGATTAAATGTAAACAGAAACAAAAGGCTGCGTGAAATTATCTTCACTTCTCTCTATAAAATATCTTTCAGCTGTATATTATTGCCATCTAAAAGATACTGACACTACAGCTTTGGTTCTCCATATTTGATTTCTGAAGCAAATAAGACATAAAATGAATCCTGCTGAATAAAGTTTAGCTGCACTAAAACAATCTGAGGACAGGCAGCTGTCCTAGTTTAGCTAGGCAACAATATGGTTAGCTAAAGCCAGCCAAGCTAGCAAAAATAGCTGTGTTAAAGTTATGACATTTGTCATGAATTGACTCTATTTAAGTAAATTGAATAGAAAATAATAAATTAATACAACAAAGTTGAAAGAAAATCTTAGGTCAGCTAAAGTAAACTAAACCAAACTAAGTTTAGGTCTAGTTCACAAAGCTAACATGGGATAAACCAGGCTTAGCGAACCTAGAATAAGCTAGGTTAGCCTAGCTAATTTAGACTAACCTAGATTATCTAATCTAAAACTACACC
The DNA here is from genome assembly GCF_003331165.1 of Xiphophorus hellerii. Lineage (NCBI taxonomy): Eukaryota > Metazoa > Chordata > Actinopteri > Cyprinodontiformes > Poeciliidae > Xiphophorus > Xiphophorus hellerii. The sequence continues at coordinate 32,288,630 of NC_045678.1, read as the reverse complement.
AGCATATTGTAGCTACATTAAACTAAACTGAGAAAATCTGAGACAAATTATTAAAAAAAGAATAAACTGGGCGTGCCGTGGTGGCGTAGGGGTTAGCACGGCCCACATTTGGAGGCCTCAAGTCCTCGACGCGGCTGTCGCGGGTTCGATTCCCGGACCCGGCGACGTTTACCGCATGTCTTCCCCCCTCTCCTTCCCCCTTTCCTGTCAGCCTACTTCATGAAAAGGGACTCTAGAGCCCACAAAAAGACCCCCTGGAGGGGTTAAAAAAAAAAGAAAAAAAAAAAAAAAAAAAGAGTAAACTAAAGTTATCCCATTAAAATAAACATAAAAACATGCTAAAAGATGGGCTACACTATGCTAATCAAAACTAAAATTCGATAAAATAAATTAAATAGCTTTAGTTTGACTAAGCAAAAATAAAGTATGATACTCTCGCATAATCCATGGCACGTTTAGATAGACTGAGCTGAGATAAGGCCACTTTTAGCAGACTAACAAATAAACTTAGCTCAGGCAGGCTACGCTAGGCTAAACTAGTCAGCAAAATAGAAAGAGCGCCACCTGAAGTAATTTGGAGGCAGGAGCCACACCCAGGTTCACGATCCAACATGGCCACTGCACATGGAAAACTAATATCCAGTGTGACGGCGTCAGAGAGAGTTTGGATGCTCAGCATCACATTCATCTGAATATGAATAGAGCTGCAGATCAAAGGAACGGCTGAATATTCAATATTCAGGAAGAGGAGGAGGAGGAAGGTCTGTAGATTAGATCTGTGTAGATTAGGGGAGGTACACTACAGTTTTTCCTTTATCTCAGGTAGATTACATGAACTAAAATCAGACACCCTGAGCTGTGATTAGTTTGTAGCCTTGGACAAGTTCTGCTTTTGCTCCACGCTTCAGAGAACTTGGCCGCTGGGCCGAGATGTAAACTGAATCCAGGAGTTTCTGTCCTCAGAGTGACGTGGAGAAGTTGGAGGGTCTTCCAGTCAGTCCCTTCATGGACAGAGACAAAGTGACCAAACCTTCATCTCAGATCGGCTTCATCAGGTTCGTCCTGCTGCCACTCTTCATGGAGCTCGCCAACCTCTTCCCCTGCCTGGAGGTGAGCAGACACAGAAAAGAAATTATGAAAAACAGATATGAAGAAATCCTCCTTCAGCCAAACGCTGGGCGGTCCGTCTGGCGGTCCATCTGTCTGTCTGTCCGCAGCAGCACATCATCGACCCGGTGAGGAAAGCCCTGGACTATTACACCGAGATGGACAAAGCTCTGGACAGGGAGCAACCCAAGACTGCAGCCAGAACCAGACCAGAACCCAGTAAACCAGAGACGCCGTGACGGCCTGGCCTGAAGAACCGAACCCCTCCGAGTTTCGGCACGTGGATGTGAATGTGATGCTTTATTTCTTCTTCTGTGGTATTGTAGTTAGACTGTTTGCGCCTCTCTCCTTTGCTCCTGGTGCTGCTGTTCATTTCTCAATATGTCCCGTTTATTTATATTTTTACTAAGTTAGTTAGTTTCTGTTTTCTTCACTATTGTAATAAATAAATCTCTTCCATAATGGGAATATTTAAGTAACGATTGTAAAGCAGAAGTCACCTTTAGTTTTGTGCAGGCCCTCCTTGTTTTCTGTGTCTTGATCTCGTCAGAATAAACCAGAACTTCTCAAATAGTGGAGGGAGCGAGAAGCAGGACTTTAAAATGTCTTTATTGGTGGGCTTCAGACACGTGACCCAGATGACCCGAAATTCAGATGGAGGCCTGGAAGGGGATTTCTCTGGTTCAAAACAAAGCAAAATTGATCACGAGTAACTAATGCCCTAAATCGGCTGAAACAGACGAGACATCTCGAAAAAATACGCGTATATTTAGGATATGATCCGTATTATCTCTGTAAACGACTTCTTGTCATGATGGGTCCTAGTTTCTTTTCCCACATACAGAAGATGATCAGATAAATAAAGTTTATTTTAACAATGAGGAAAAGTGAGACTGTATAGTTCTTGTCCTTGGGGTTGGCAACCAGGGTCGTCTGTATTTCTTACATTGTGTGTGAATTGTGAGACAGTTTTTTTGTTGTTGTTTTTAAGCTTATGCACTGACTGATGGCACTTTTTAAAATTTTGTTGTTCTTGTGACAATGACAATAAAGATTTATCTATCTATCTATCTATTCTGAAGAGCAGTGAGAAACAGGTGGTGAGTTTGAGGTAATTGGAAAGTGGAAATTCAGGAAGAATTAGACTGATCTTACTTGAGATGAAGATGGACTTCCTCCAGGGGGCCGATGCCGTGGTTTGGTCTCTTTGTGGGTGTCCTTGAAGTGATCCGGGTTCCAGCGTCAGATCTTGACTGAGTGAGTTCTTTGCAGGTAGATGTAGAGGCTGCGGTGGAGGGCGGACAGGTAAGTTCAGGTGTGGAGGAGCGAGGAGCGAACCGACTGCCAGCTGAGAATCCAGGAATGGTTTATTGAAGATCTGCAGAGGCCAGGAAGGAACTCGGGCAACCAGTGGGTAACAATCCACCGCGTCACGAGGGGAGAGATCCAGAAAGTCAGGACTGGGGCTTCACAGGGGAATTTCCAAGGCGTCACAAGGAAACACCTGAGAGAGAGAGAGGAAACAAGGATTAATTACCAAAAGTAATTTCAGAGAAACACAGAGAGCGAGCTCAGAGGGGCGCAGAGTACCATAACTGGCAAACACTCAGTGCTGGCAGCCTGCTCCTCATATACTCCTGGATGATTAGGTGATGAATCACAGGTGTGCTGACCTGAGTCAGCAGGCACGCCCTCCAAGGTGTAGCAGCCTCTACCACCATCTAGTGGCCGAAGAGGGAAGCAGCAGGCAAACAGAAAATCCCCACAAAGAGCCAAAACCCCGGTTCCCAACACTTCTCTAATAATCTTGAGGATTTAACTGGTGTCGAGGCGATCCACATAACTAACTATCCCAGTGGTTCCCAAAGATTTTTCTGGGTCCCCCTATGGATTACAATACCCCCGTAAAGCAAATGTAGCAGTGTGATGTTATTACACTAGATGGGCTCTTTGCACCTGCCGCGCTGACGTCACAACCGCATGCGCAAATGCGGCTCTCTTTTTTCCGCTTTGAGTTACCATGACAGCTAGAAAAGACAAAGTCTTATTTCAGACGCAAATAAAACAATACTATGAACATTGCTGTCTTCCTAATATAATGGGCTTTTAAGTTTTCATGGATTTCCAAGCGATCCTGAATTAAGAAGACGGTGGCTTGTAAATATTCGTCGCTACCAGTTAAAGTTAACACCACACAGCAAAGTTTACAGCCTTCACTTCACTCTGGATCAACTTCTTCAGCCTAAAGCAGAAGGTAAAGGAGCCTCCTGTGTTATTTCCATGGAATCACTTCTGTATTCAGCCTGAAAGAGTTTATGGGAACCAGAGAGCAGACCAGAGCCAGACAGCCGAGCTACTGACCCGCCTGTACACACTGCTGTAAACACCGTCCTGCTTCACAAGAACATGCAAAACTAATAAAGCGAAGTAACACAGAGACCTTAAGGAACACGGCCATATTTTTCTAAAAGCACCAACTCTGAACCTGAACCATCAGCTGAACTAGAACTCCGACACCAGAGCTGCTCTACTGTTAAGCTATGGGCTTGTTGTTCCTCAGGCTTCAGAAGCAAAAAGCCTGAACTGTAAAATCCCCGTTACTTGGTCTCTGACACTAACGACAATAAACCACGTAATATACTTGAACACAAGGTAAAAACATTGTCCGTTAGAATGGATGAAAAATGTTTAGATACTTAAATAGCACATTTTTACAAGAAAAATGTCTAGCATAAGCTAAAGCTAATGTTAGCCACAAAGTTTAAAGAAAGTAAAACTCACCTTCGTATCTGTGTATAACGAGGCGAACATGTTAAAACCTTTCTCCAGCTTATTGTCGGGGCTTCGGATCGATGTTCATCATTAACTGTTACCTTGGACAAGCCCTGCAAACACCCAGGGTGAAGAGCCTTTTTCAATGATCGGAAACGATTGAGCCACTTTTCCCTGAACGCGGAAGCTGCGGTGCAAAGAGCCCATTGTAAAGTGGGAAACTAATCCGGTAGGAAATTATATAAGCACCGGCGGCTTTTATTTTGAAAAGTCGACAGATCCATTTCAAAACAGCGGGTAACTTCCTGTTTCAAAATTATTATTTTTATTAAAATTTAATGTGTTACGAAGGAAGATGCAAATGATCATCTTTACTGTTGAACATATTGAGTTCATGGATTGTTGTTTCGGGTGTCAGTTCAGCATTTTAAAAGACAAATTAACGGATCATACCATTTACCATATTTCAACTAGTATGTGGATTTTCCAACCAGGGGAGGAAATACTCTAGACTTGGCCTACACCAACATCAAAGAAGCATTCAGAGCAGCCCCCCGCCCCCACCTTGGCTCTTCAGACCACCTATCTGTTATGCTAATTCCTGCATACAAGCCCCTGCTGATCAGAACAAAACCTACAGTGAAGCAGGTGAGGGTGTGGACTGAGGGGGCCATGGAGGCACTTCAGGACTGTTTTGAGTGCTCTGACTGGGAGATGTTCAAGGCAGCAGCCACTTACAACGACCAGATCAACATCGATGAGTACGCCATGACTGTGTCAGCCTACATCAACAAGTGCACAGAGGACGTCAGCATCACTAAGAACATTATCACCCGGGCCAACCAACAACCCTGGATGACTAAGGAGGTACGGGAAATGCTAAAAGCACGGGACTCAGCCTTCAAGTCTGGCGACAAGGAGGCACTGAGGACAGCGAGAGCCAACTTGAACCGTGCTATCAGGTTAGCAAAGCGAACCCACAGTCAGAAAATACAGGAGTTCTTCCACGACACCAGCAACACCAGGAGTATGTGGCAAGGCATAAAGGCGATCACAGATTACAATCCATCCTCCCCCCCAGTGGGCGAAGTTGATGCTGACTTTCTCAATGGACTCAATAACTTCTTTGGGAGGTTCGAGGCACTGAACAGTACTCCGGCAAAGAAAACTGTTCCCCACCAGGAAGAGGAGGCACTCTGCCTGGACACAGCCGATGTGTTGAAGACTCTGAAAAGAGTCAACCCACAGAAGGCCCCAGGCCCCGACAACATACCTGGGCGGGTGTTCAGGGAATGCGCAGGTCAGCTGGCTGGTGTCCTAACAGACATTTTTAACACCTCACTGGACCAAGCCACAGTGCCAGCCTGTCTCAAAACTGCCTCCATCATTCCGGTGCCAAAGAAACCTCAAGTCACCTCTTTCAACGATTACCGGCCTGTGGCACTGACTCCCATCATGATGAAGTGCTTTGAAAGGCTGGTAAAAGAACACATCGTCTCCAGACTCCCCTCCACATTCGACCCGTTCCAGTTTGCCTACCGCCGAAACCGCTCCACTGAGGACGCCATCTCCTCCGCCCTACACCTGAGCCTGGCTCACCTGGAGGAGAAGAACACTCATGTGCGGATGTTGTTCCTGGACTTCAGCTCAGCGTTCAACACAATCATCCCACAGCATCTGGCAGGAAAACTGGGACACCTGGGCTTCAGCACCCCCCTGCGCAACTGGCTGCTAGACTTCCTCACCGACAGACCTCAGTCAGTCCGGATCGGACAACACACCTCCGATGTCATCACCCTCAGCACAGGCTCCCCTCAGGGCTGCGTCCTGAGCCCTCTGCTGTTCACTCTGATGACACACGACTGCGCCCCCAGGTTCGCCACCAACCACATCGTGAAGTTCGCGGACGACACAACGGTGGTGGGCCTCATCAGAGACGACAACGACCTGGACTACAGAGAGGAGGTGGAGCAGCTGGTGGACTGGTGCAGAGACAACAGCCTGATCCTGAACGTTGACAAGACGAAGGAGATGATCGTCGACTTATGGAAGAACCGGCCCAGCCACGCTCCACTGCTCATCAGCAGCTCGGCTGTGGAGGTGGTCAGCAGCACCAAATTCCTGGGGGTGCACATCACTAACAACCTCACCTGGACTGGGAACACCACGTCTCTGGTCAAGAGGGCACAGAAACGCTTGTATTTCCTTCGGAGGATGAGAAGAGCACACCTGCCCCCGCCCATCCTCAAGACGTTCTACAGAAGCACCATAGAGAGCATTCTGACCAGCTGCCTCTCTGTGTGGTGTGGAGGCTGCAGCGCCTCCGACTGGAAGAACGTGAGGAGAGTGGTGCGGACAGCAGAGAGGATCATCGGGGCCCCCCTTTCCGTCCATTCAGGACATTTCATCCCAGCGCTGCGTGTCCCGAGGCCCAAACATCGTCAGTGACCCCTCACACCCCCACCATGAACTGTTCTCCCTGCTGCCCTCTGGAAAGAGGTTCTGCAGCATCCGGTGCAGGTCCACCAGGTTCCGAAACAGCTTTTTCCCACTTGCCATCAGACTGCTGAACTCTTAACTGGACTGCACTCAAAAACTGGTCTCCACTTTATACCTTGCACATGTACAGAGCTAAATAACTTCTATTTTACTGTCAGTCCTGCACTTTATATTTTATACTTATATTTATATTTTATACTGTATTTTATTTTATTCTGGAGTAACCTCACAACATTGGAACCTCAAAACACTGTCCTGAGCCGTATGCAACGAAATTTCGTTCTGTATTCACCCTGTGCATGCAAAATGATAATAAAGTCAGTCTAAGTCTAATCTTCCTATAACAGCATAAATTGAGCTTCTTTGTTGTTGTGGATAAAGTCACACCGATTCTGCCAAAAAGCACCAAAGGGCCAAAACAAGTGGACAGCAGTTTAAGGATATGAATCACAAAACGTACAATTTACATCAAATTCTTTGTTGAATATAAAGTTCTCATAAAAGGATTAGTGCAAACATCTGCGAAAGCTTTTCATTTTAAACGGGTCGGATATTCTGATGAAGTGATATTTTAGTGTTTTTGTCGTGTAAATTGTTCCAGTGCTATGCTAAGCACAACCTCTAAGCTTCCACTTCAGTCTCGTCATATAAAGAAATGAGTGATAAGAAATGATCATATTTAACATTAACTCAGCCTGCTATAGTTTTCGGTTTGTAAACATCACAGTAAAAGTTTTAGACACGTAGCGCCGACAGCTACCCACTTACACCGACTCAGCTTTTTATCTGAGCTACGGTAGGAAACGACGAGGCAGCAGGTGGTCAGAACAACGATTGTAAGTGCGGCAAGCTCTCATTAGTCTGGCCCCTTAAAGCTCTTTCATACGCGACACGTTTCTTCTAGAAAAAAGAGGTCTTGAATCCGACGGTCATCTTTCAGTCTTTACTTAACTTAAAAGAACATAAAAATAACAAACAGATTCAAAACAAATAGAAAGTGACGGTCAAAAGACTGTGTTACTCTCCAGGTGCCAGACTTCTACAAAGAGCAGGTACTTTCATCTTGGATAAACTAATTAGTCACTAACCAATTGTAACACAGTAGAGAAGGGTATTACATATATTTTGGATAAATGGGCCAATAGGTTCGGCTATCGGAGCACAGTGGAGTGTTTAAATGACACACAAGGGCAGTTGGGTGTATTTAAAGAACTGGTTTTAGTGACAGAAAACACACAATTAACAGTTGCACAAAACACACAATTATGAAAATAAAATTACACACAATAAAATAAAAAAAGAAATAACAATAATACTTGGCCAAGTGCTAATTCTTAATTTCAAATAATTCGGGTGCACCCTGGTAATCTGCACTCCAAATTGTTTGAAATTAAGAATTAGCACTTGGCCAAGTATTATTGTTATTTCTTTTTTTTATTTTATTGTGTGTAATTTTATTTTCATAATTGTGTGTTTTGTGCAACTGTTAATTGTGTGTTTTCTGTCACTAAAACCAGTTCTTTAAATACACCCAACTGCCCTTGTGTGTCATTTAAACACTCCACTGTGCTCCGATAGCCGAACCTATTGGCCCATTTATCCAAAATATATGTAATACCCTTCTCTACTGTGTTACAGAGGAAGCTATGGCGAGCCAGCCAGGAGCATGAGTGTGTGTGTTTAAGTGTCAGACATCTTACACATATTGTTAGAACGTGCCAAGTACTTCTCCTTAAAAACAAAAAAAATAAAAAACCAAATATGGATGTGGTACTCCGGGAGTCCATCCAAATTCCCCATTCTGTGGTTGTTAGTGGTTTAACAGGGTCAGAGACAGATGAGGAAGTGTCAACCTTTCTCCAGAAGTATGGTTCCATTAACCGTTACATTTGCTTAGATGATCCTAAGTCAGATTACCATAAAAACATGATCGTTGAGTTTGCACATGAAACTGCCATGCAGACATTGGAACCATTGTTGCCTCTTCAGTTTCCAAGCATGACTCAAGCAGGCATTGTGTATGAGTTAAAGGCTTTAGGAAGTGTCTACAGCATAGATGCCAGAAGCAAAGCTACTAAGATGTACATGGAACAGCTCTCTGAAATTGCCAGGCTGAGTGGAAATTCATTAGGAGAAATGTTGAAAGAAGAACTTAAAAATCTGGTTTCATCTGCAGAATGTGCCTTTTCCCAATCACTTCAGACTGATCCAGAATCCTCAGCTCCGCAGAGTCCGACCCCACAAAAAAATTCAACCATCAAAAGAAATGTCCCATCTTCTGAAACCCCTCAGTCAGTGATGCCTACAGATCCCATGACTTTGACATCAGCAAATGATCCAAGTAAGCCTCTCATCCCTTCCATTTTCAGAAAAAACCTGATTGATCTCAATCCCTCGCAGACTTTCTCTGTCTCATCTGAATCCACTGCTACGCCCCTAATCGATGTCAATCCACCTGCAGTTCAGCGAGTGGTGGTTGAGCATGTGGTGCGCAGTAATGATAACTCACCCCAGTTTGCTTCACCGAGTAGACTCAGAGCTTTTTCAGGCAAGAGTCCACGACCAAGCCATGAAGCAGATTATGATACATGGCGTGCAAGTGTCGAAATTCTTATCAGAGATCCATCTGTGTCAGACTTGCATTGCACACATCGTGTATTGGACAGTCTTCTTCCTCCTGCTTCTGAAATGATCAAACATTTGAGCCCACAGTCTAGTCCCTCAACTTACCTCAAGTTGCTTGACTCCGCCTACGGAACGGTTGAAGACGGTGACGAGCTTTATGCTAGGTTCATTAGCACGTTCCAGAATGATGGAGAATTACCTTCTGTTTTCCTGCAGAGATTGCACACTGCTTTAAGCAAAACAATGAGACGTGGTGGTGTGTCCGCTCCAGAGTTTGACCAACAGCTTTTAAAGCAGTTCTGTAGAGGCTGTTGGGAGAACACTTTAATAGTCGATCTTCAGTTAGAACAAAAGAAAGAAAAACCTCCTACCTTTGCAGAATTGTTGCTCCTTCTTAGGACAGAAGAAGATAAACAGGCTGCAAAAATGACTCGCATGCGACAGCATTTCAGCCATACTAAGTCTGGTGCTTGCAAGCAGTGTGCCATGTCACATGTGCATTTTGCACATGACACAAATGATTTGATAAATAAGACTGATCTTGAGATGCTCACGCAACAAATTGCTGACCTCAGCATTCAGGTAAAGAGCATTGTGTCAGGGAGTCAAAAGCCAAAACAACCTAAGCAACAAAAAGCAAAGTCTGTTCCTCTAAGTGTCACACATGAAGCCCATGTGGTGAAACCAAAAACAAGCTATCCTTCCACATTTAAAGCAAATGGCAGACCACGTCCCTGGTACTGTTTCCACTGTGGAGAGGATGGTCATGTTGTGTCAGTCTGTGATAAAGCACCAAATCCTTCCCTTGTAGCAGCTAAGAAAAAACAACTGAAAGAAAAGCAGGCTGCTTGGGAAGCCTCTAATGCTTCTCAAAGTGAGACACATTTAAACTAGTGTCTGCTCTCATAGAGGGACATATGGGAGCGAAGTTACAAAACTCCAGTCCCGAAACCATGAAGTCTATTGTCAAGAGTGTTGAGGTAGAAGGATTAAAATTGCCACATGGCCTTGTGGGAACTAAAACCACAGCTCAAGTATACATTGTAGGGAAAGAAACAAACTGTCTTCTGGACACAGGTTCGCAAGTCACAACTGTGCCCCAGTCCTTTTATGAAGAACACCTTTCTGATCTGACCATTCATTCTTTAAATGATTTGCTTGAAGTGGAGAGTGCTAATGGCCAGTTTGTTCCCTATTTAGGATATGTCGAGCTTACCATCACCTTTCCAAAAGAGTTTGTTGGTTCTGATATTGAAATTAACACTTTGGCCTTGGTTATTCCTCACCTCCGCTCTGCAGCCCATGAACAAGTGCTTATAGGCACAAACACACTAGACGTTCTTTATGCTGATTACCGGAAACGTTCATCTTTTCAGCCTTTGATGAATGGATATCAGGCTGTTCTCAAAATACTTGAGATACGACAAAGGGAGCTTAACTACAGCAGTCTTGGTTGTGCAGAACTAACGGGCAAGTTGCCTAGAGTTGTTCCTGCAAGACAGACCACTGTTGTTGAAGCTTCTGTTCATGTTGATCAATTGAACATTCAGAGAGATGTCATTCTTGAGCAACCATCAGCTTCTTCTCTACCGAATGGCTTACTCGTTTCAGCGATTGCAGTAACTCTACCAAGCAAACGCTCATGTCATATTCCTGTCGTACTAAGAAATGACACCAATCATGATATAGTCATTCCTCCCAAAACCATTGTGGCAGATGTTAATGCTATAGTACAGGTGTTACACAAAGAACACACTGTCAATGAACCAGATGGTTCTCAATTTCAAGCAAAGTCTTCCCCAGAACTGAGCTTTGATTTTGGAGATTCACCTTTATCCACTGAATGGAAAAGGCGAATAACAAAAATGTTAAACACCATGCCAAACGTTTTCTCTCAGAATGACCTAGATTTTGGCCATACTGATAAGGTGAAACACAGAATCAAGCTCAGCGATGAGACGCCTTTTAAGCAAAGAGCACGTCCGATACACCCCAACGATGTGGATGCTGTGAGACAACATCTACAGGAACTCCTTGAATCTGGAGTCATACGGGAATCTGAATCCCCATTTGCTTCCCCAATCGTTGTGGTTCGCAAAAAGAATGGTTCTGTTCGTCTGTGTGTGGATTACAGAAAGCTGAATATGCAGACCATTAAAGACGCCTACGCTCTTCCAAAACTGGAAGATGCTTTCACTGCACTTGCTGGTTCTAAGTGGTTCTCTGTTTTAGACCTCAAGTCAGGCTACTATCAGGTCGAAATGGAAGAAGCAGACAAGCATAAGACTGCATTTGTGTGTCCAGTTGGATTCTGGGAATTTAACAGGATGCCCCAAGGAATAACGAATGCACCTTCAACTTTCCAAAGACTGATGGAAAAGTGTGTTGGTGATATGAACCTAAAAGAAGTTTTAGTGTTCATTGACGACCTGATTATTTTCTCATCATCCCTGGAAGAACATGAACAGCGCTTGCAGCGTGTTCTTGGACGATTGATGACATATGGTTTGAAACTGGCACCAGAGAAGTGCAAGTTCTTTCAAACATCAGTGAAATACCTTGGTCACATTGTTTCTGAGAGAGGAGTTGAAACTGATCCTGAAAAAGTTGCGGCCTTAAATACCTGGCCAATCCCCGCAAATCTTAAAGAACTTCAATCCTTTTTAGGATTTGCTGGATACTACCGACGGTTCATTAAAGGGTACTCTACTATTGTAAAACCACTTAATGAACTAACGTCTGGTTATCCACCACTCAGAAAGCTGAACAAGAAGCAGAAGATAAATCCAAGTCCAGAGTATCGCAACCCAAAGGAATCCTTTGGTGAGCGGTGGATCCCAATGTCAGAAAGCCTTTGATGACATAATAGGAAAGCTAACATCAGCTCCAGTCTTAGGATTTGCAGACCCCCAACTTCCGTATGTCCTACATACAGATGCCAGCACTGTTGGCCTTGGGGCTGCATTATATCAGGTTCAAGATGGTCAATCTCGAGTCATAGCTTTTGCGAGTCGAGGACTTTCAAAGAGCGAGAGGAAGTACCCGGCTCATAAGCTCGAATTCTTGGCCCTTAAGTGGGCAGTCACAGAAAAATTTTCTGATTACCTATATGGTACAGACTTCACAGTAGTGACTGACAGCAACCCACTGACATATATTTTAACATCCGCAAAGCTTGATGCGACAGGGTACAGGTGGTTGTCCAGTCTTTCTACTTACTCATTCAATCTTCAGTACAGAGCCGGAAAGCAAAATCTAGATGCTGACGCACTCTCTCGCCGACCTCACGATCCACCAAAGGATGATTATGCATCCAAGAAGGAGAGTGAGAGAATCCGGCAGTTCACACTGTACCATCTGAGCAATCCTGACAATCCAGAAACTGTTCCCAAGGAAGTGATAAAGGCAATTTGTGAACGTCATATGGTTACTTCATCTGTAGCTGGTGTTCAAGCCACCTCTCCTGGGTTGACATTAGTTGAATCCCTCACTCACCAGTCCACAGCCATTCCCGACTGCTTCCAGCAGGAACAAGTGGATGGGTCTCCTCTTGTTCATTCATTTTCAGAAGAAGAGTTGAGGCAAAAACAAACATTAGATCCTGCTATCAATGCAGTCATTGTACTCTTGGAGACTGGTGAAACTCCATGTCCCAGCCTCAGGTTGGAGCTACCAGAACTACCTTTGTTACTCAGAGAGTTGTCGCGGTTAGAGATCCAGAATGGAATTCTCTATCGTAAGCGAAAAGACGGTCCAAATGTCTCATATCAGCTTGTGCTTCCTGAGGCGCTAAGAGCTACAGCACTTAGGAGTCTTCATCATGATATGGGCCACCTTGGAGTCGAACGAACAGTAGATTTGGCAAGAACCAGATTTTACTGGCCGAAAATGTACATGACCATAGATAAAATGGTTAAAGCCTGTGAGAGATGTGTTCGTCGAAAAACACATCCAGAAAAAGCTGCTCCACTTATGAACATTAAAACCTACCGACCTCTCGAACTGGTGTGCATTGATTTTTTATCAATAGAGCCAGATCGCTCAAACACTAAAGACATTCTAGTAATTACTGATCATTTTACAAAATATGCAGTGGCTATACCAACTCCAAACCAGCGGGCACAGACCATAGCAAAGTGCCTCTGGGAAAACTTCATTGTTCATTATGGTTTTCCTGAAAAGCTCCTTAGTGATCAGGGTGCTGATTTCGAATCAAAAACCATAAAAGAACTCTGTGAACTCATTGGCATGAGGAAAGTGCGCACAACCCCTTACCATCCTAGGGGAAATCCGGTTGAAAGATTCAACCACACTCTTCTTCAAATGCTCGGAACACTTGATAAGTCAGATAAACTCCGCTGGAAAGACTTTGTCAAACCTCTGGTACATGCTTATAATTGTACAAAGAGTGATGTGACTGGATTCTCCCCGTACGAATTAATGTTCGGGAGACAGCCCAGATTACCCATTGATTTGATTTTCAGATTGCCCACCAATGCTGCTAAGCAGACTCATTCTCAGTATGTTGGCAATTTAAAATCTCGGTTGGAAGAAAGTTACCGTATTGCTACTAGCAAGGCAGGAAAGAACGCAAGTCGCAATAAAGCCAGATTTGACCGGCGAGTGATTGAATCAACCTTGCAGACAGGAGACCGAGTTCTCATACGAAATGTGAAGCTGCGTGGAAAACATAAATTGGCAGACAAGTGGGAGGAGGATGTTTATATTGTCCTCAAGCGAGCTGGAGAAATGCCAGTTTACACAGTTAAACCAGAAAGTAAAGATGGACCAGTGCGAACTCTGCACAGAGACTTGCTTCTGCCATGTGGATTCCTGTCAGTAGCTGCAGAAACTGAAACAGTCAAGCCTTGTCGAAACAGGAGGCCCAGAACAAGACAACGTCCAGTCGTCGAGAGTGAAGAGGAGATCATCTCAGATTTGGATGATGTACCTGATTGGACATTCTTCCCTCATGTTATGTCAAAACATGATGCACATGTCGTGGTGCCTGAAACTCACAAGTTGAGTGAGCCTCCTTGTGCAGTCCGACACTCAGCAGAAACAGAGGAGTCTGAAAATTCCCTCTCACCTGATGCTCCAACAACTCAATCCCTTGTAAGAGATGGAAGTACTGGAGATATTCAGGGTGCATCAAGTGTCAACTCACCTGAAAATGTCAACTCACCTGAACAAGACAGATTATCCGAAGCAAACGTTTCACCTGAACTGAACTCAGTAAACAGATCCCCTCAGTGTTTCGATTTGCAGCAATCTGAAGAAACTCCTCCAGATAATGAGATGAGCTCAGATGCAGCATGCAATGATGGGTTTTGTGAAGTAAATGAACCTGTCACTGACCAGCCTGAACCTTTAAAGTTTCAGACTGATGGACTTCAAGATACTGAAACATCTCTCCGTCGATCTCAAAGAGTGCACACAAAGCCTAACAGATTAGATTATGTAACACTAGGAAATCCTCTGATGATGGTGGTGAATTCTCTGTTCCAGGGTCTAAGTGATGCATTGACTAGCTCCTTGAATGGTTTTGAGAATGTATCCCATAATTCCGTCAGGCATCCTTAAGCTGTGTGACTCCATGTCACATTGCAGATGCCCAGGGACGGGCATACCCTTCAGAGGGGAGGGTGTAACCCACATAAAGTGGGTATGCCACTTTAAGAGAAGAGGTTAAGGAAGCTGGGTGGTCTGCCTGGCCAATGAGAAGTTTGGTTTCCAGAGCGTCTGGACCAATCAGGGTGCAGGCTGCCGTTGTGGATCCCGCCCTTCTCCCCCGGGTCTGCAGTACCGTTGGTTTTGCTCTAGAGATCCGACGCGGTGAGACTGCTGAGCGGGGCAGCGCCAGAGTATGTATCCCGACAGTTAAAAGTATTTTTTACGTGCTGTATTAACTGTATTGTGGATAAACTCTTTTGTAAATAGATTTTATGTTGATTGTCCAGCTTTTGTGCTGGAAATTATTTATTAAATGAATACAAACTGAACTTCAGTTTTTTACCGTTAGAGCCGTTAGGAATCGTTGGCTCTTTCTGGCAGTTATTTCAGCGTGTTCTTCGTAGGTAAAAGGTAAAATTTAGGCTTTAACATAATTTTATTTTATTAAGTTTATATTATTTAGATCAAATATGCCTTGTTACATCGTTTAGTGCCCCACGCATCCGGATTGAGACCCACTATACGGTTGTCTGAAGTGTGTCGCACTGAGATCGGTGAGCATATTCGGAGCCTTTTATTTGTGTTTTTGTCGTTTGTTACATTGTTGTTAAAAAAATATCCGTTGTTTTAGTAACTAGGTAATGTTTTGTTACTGTGTTGGAAAGAAGGATTAAAGCTAGAACGGCTTGGTAAAGTCCTGTATTTCTGCTGGTCCTGTCTGTTGACAGGTCAGGTTTTTTTTTATACTGGATCATTCCTGAAGTGGATCCCTCCTTTGATATTGATGGCGAGCCTTCCCACCTGGACCTAAAGAGAGAACCAGATTTTGTCTATCCCATTTGGAGTCATGCTGCACCCTGCGGTGTGGTAGGAGAGCAACATACATCTTCACACACGGTTATGTGTGAAACCTACAACTGACATTCTCCATTATTATTGTTTTTTTTATTTATTGATTTTTGGACAATACTGTTTGGATTGTTTTATTTCGGACATTGTGACGCACAGCTGTGGTGGAAATTCTCCTGTGAATGAAGTTGAATCAAACCAAATTGGGATTAATTTGATTAATCTGCTGACTAATACAATTTGGAGTGCAGATTACCAGGGTGCACCCGAATTATTTGAAATTAAGAATTAGCACTTGGCCAAGTATTATTGTTATTTCTTTTTTTTATTTTATTGTGTGTAATTTTATTTTCATAATTGTGTGTTTTGTGCAACTGTTAATTGTGTGTTTTCTGTCACTAAAACCAGTTCTTTAAATACACCCAACTGCCCTTGTGTGTCATTTAAACACTCCACTGTGCTCCGATAGCCGAACCTATTGGCCCATTTATCCAAAATATATGTAATACCCTTCTCTACTGTGTTACACAATCAAAAGGCACCATGTCATAAGCTCAAAGACAATACAATTAAGACGCTTATCTTTTTCAAATAACAGAGTAAATACGCATAAACACAAATAACATTTTGTATTAAGCTCCAAAAATGTATATATGGCTCCTACAACGATCATGTTAGATCCTTTCACCTGCATACGGTTTGATCCAGGATCCATTCTTGTTGAATTGAGTCTATGCTGGCCCTGGAAACCTTGTAGCTGAGACATCGTTAAAACCCAATTAAATAAAGTTAGACTTTTTTGGGGGGAGGAATAATAATAAAGAAAACACAAATACAACTAAATGCACCAAGTGATCCCCAACAAAAACACACTCATACAAAAAGCCCTGGTGAAACAGCAAAGGAAAGAGAATCTCCCCTTCCATTAGTCTCCTCAGTCTGAATAAAACAGCCTGGGACCCAGAGACAGCAGAGATCCTTTTATTGTTTAAAACAAGCCAGAGGGCTGGACAATAAAAACTCCCCTTCCTTCAACAAAACCAGCAAAAAGAAAATACTTTTGATCAATAATAACTATCCCCCCCAACAAAATAAGTTCTAAACTGAAACAGTAGCAGGCCAACCTACACACAAGAGACCAAGTTAGACAAGCACCTTGAGAAACTGCCTTCACCTTCTGTAAAGTGAAACCAGTCAGCGGCGCTCTGTACGTCTCTCTGGCCTCTGCAGGAGTCATCAGCCTGGGATCTGATCTCCTCAGCGATCTACCTGCTTTTAAATGGAACTGCTGATTACCTGTGATTACCTGTCTGGCTAACGAACCAGCTGCTCTGTCACAGCATCTTCCATAAATGGGCAAGAGGAAGAATGCACAGCACCATACTTCTGGGACAAGATGCCCCGGCTACACTTATAAACACAAACTTCAGCGTATTTTGTTTGAATTTTAATTAACATAATTGTAAAGTTTAAGCAGAAAGATTTTTTAAAACAAATTTTCATTATAAATATTTGAAAAGTGTGGCATTCTGATATTCCAAAATAAAACTCAGCCAATTGCTTTTTTATTTCTTGATCTGTTAACACGTAATAAATGCACTGCAAAAACACAAACTCTGACCAAGTAGATTTGTTCTAGTTTTTTTTAGTACATGAAGTAAGACAAAACTAAGTTACAAGTAACTTTTCAGCAAGATATGAGCTTTTTAAAGTAAATAATTCCTTAATATTAATTTTAAAAAGTACTAGTTCCACTGACAGGTCATCCTTTTAACAAGATATTTTTCCCATAAGTGAAATAATCTGCCAGTCAAACTATTTAAAATCAATGCTAAGGAATTATTAACTTAAAACAATCTCCTCTGTTGTGTGTAAAAGTTACTTGTAACAGACAAAATACACATAAAAAGTCAAAACAAAGTGCAGTACTAACTGGTGTGTCAAACCAGAAGGACGTCAAACTTACTGGCAAAATAAAACACATTCAGATTTGCTATTTTAAAACAAGTTATTCAGAACTTGATTTAAATAATTGTAAATGTCCACATCTCTAATGAGTAAATCAAAAAGCTGATTTATTTCAATAATAGTAAAACTTGACCCCCATATGGATTCCTTGCACTTGATGTTCTACATTTTTATTTCTATGAGTTTTGATTATGTGAAATATTATGTCCAGTAATGACAAAGACTGTTAACAGATTTGCAGCAGAAAGTCTCTTAGCAGACATTTTTACCATGTCTCTATCATAAAGTATTAGAAAATTCACACAAAAACTTCTTTATTACGGCAAAATCTAACAGACAAAAATATGTTTCAAAAATGCACAGAAAGGATTTGGGTGTTTTTAAAACAGATTTGCTTTTATTTGCAAATAACTTGGACTATTATGAATTACTGAAGCTGAAACTTCATCAGGGAAACATTTCAGAGCTCAGAATGATAAAACATTTGCTAGACACAATCAGAAATGTTGAGATTATCAAAATGTTTGTATTTAGTGTTTGTTTTTGGAAATGAGCATTTATCTAAATCCGACAACACTGTACGTTCATTAACACGCACTGGGCAGATTAGGTGTCGTGGTTCTGTTGCTGTGGTTCTGAACCGACCATCAGCTGTTTGGCCCCACAGGTGGCGCGCCGTCTGTCCCTCAGGAAACTGCCGCGCTGCGCCACGCTGAGCGGCGGCCAGGCCATCGAGCTGCTGGCGCAGGACGGTGACAGGAAGAGGTTCCGCTTCAGGACGCCGATGGGACAAACGCCCGACTGCTGCTTCTCCTTCGCCGGGCTGCGGAACCAGGTCACCTTGCTGATCCAGAAGCAGGAAGTCGAGGAAGGTAGGACGGTTTGTGGACTTCCTGTGCAGCTTTAGCCTTCCTGACCACAGCGATCCCTTTGCAGGCGTAGAGGAAGGAACGGTGCTGTCGTGTGTGAACGACATCGCCGCCGCCACGCAGCACACCGTGGCCTCACACCTGGCGAAGAGGACGCACCGGGCCGTCCTGTTCTGCAGAGCCAACCGACTGCTGCCGTCACAAAACCCGACGCTGGTGAGAAACCGTCCACTGGATCCGATTGTTTCTATTCCATCACATTCAGTTCAGTTAGCCGCCAACCAGAGCATCAAGATCATCAAAAGTTTCTGAGGAAGCCAGCTGGGCTTCCAGTCTTTGACACGCAGCGATCACTCCTCCTGACCAGCAGGGGGCGACAGCAGAGAGAGAAACTTCCCTTTAACAGGAAGAATCCTCCAGCAGAACCAGAACCACCACCGGCTCAGTCCAGCAGCCATCAATACCTGCGTTTCCATTCACCGTACAATTATGCAAATTGGAATAAAAAAATAAATTAATTAACTTAAATGAAACAAGATCATTTCAGAAAAACTCGTTTTTCAACAGAAAGTTTTTGCTCTAAGATGAGATGTTTTTCAGCTGTACCAAAATTCACAAAACTACCATAGAAACATTTTTCACATCACACAAGTCACATGATCAACAACAGGATGTTACTGCTGGCAGAAGCGACAAAGACGACGACAGGAAGTAGGATGAGGATTTTAATGATTCGTTGTGTGAACAAACTTTTGACTGCAGTCGTCCCCAACTACCATAAATTGTGCAGCTGAGATTCTCCCATGTGGAGAATTCACAGAGGTCAGATCGCCACAGTGCAATGGCTGATCCTCACCCTGGAGATCCACCTACAGGATCATTTGATCAATGAAAGACTCGTCACGCCACACAGTTACTGTTGTTAGCTTGTCCGTGACAAAGTGGCACCATTCCAATCCGCTGGTTTCCAGCTGACCCTGTACCTGCGTGTGAAGACAGCCTGGCCATCCTGAACCTTGAGCTGAGCAACCTGAGACACATCATTCTTCATGCTGCTTTTCACCTCAACCAGTCCAAACGGGGCTGATTCTGACGGGTCACACGCCTCGCCATCCGGAGTTGCACCAAGATCTGATGTGTCAGGGCCAACAATGAATCCCACAGGGAGCACGTTGACCCTCAATGTCTCAGCAGAGTTTGCCAGCAGCTCAGACTCCATCTGCAGACCAAGCTTCATGGCGGCAGGTTGTCTAGTGACCCCTGATCATCCGAGATGCCAGTGCTGCGGCAGCAGACTCCTCCTCTGCAAGCATCAGGGAAACGGCTAGCAGTGAGTCTTGGCTGTCGAAGATGTACCCATGCAGGACATCTGGACTGCTCTCTTGTTCTGGCCTCTATTTCATAAGACATTTCCAGTGACACTTGCAGAGACTGAAGATCCATAAGTTGACCGAGTTTGGGCACAAAGCACATCTTCGGAAGACTGCAGCATCAAAGGAAGAGAAGGGAAGTCTGGAGCCGTGTGGTGCAGAATGATGCTACCAGAGGACAGTCAGGTGGGCACTGATCAGACACTGGTGAGCCCTGGGGCACAGGCCCAATTCATTTGTTCCAATGAGATGGAGAGGGAACAGATTATTTCAGACGGCTGGAATAATCCCCCCAGTTCCCTCATTGCTTTGGCAAATAAAGAGCAACTGTTTCCAAATTCTCAATGATTGTCATATTTAACACTAGAAGGTTTTCCAGAAACACTGTCAAGTCTAATCTTCCTGTCCTGCCATCAGCAGCTTCCATCTTCTTATATCAGCAATGAAAAATTATAAATTCACACTATTTGTTGGGAAACTGTGTTTAGTGACTGACGTTTATTTTTACTGGAGAGACAAAAGTAGGAAAAAGACAGAATCTCTTGGCGTTTAAAACAATAAAAACAGGGTAAGAAAACCTGGTTAATTTTTTTATTTTACAATTTTGTTATTGTTTCTTTTTTAAACAGCAGCTGATTAAACTGAAAGTTACAACCTTGACATGATTATCTGAGTTGTTTTACCGAGAAATCGACCAGAAGCGCCGTGGAAACGGTCAGAACCGCCAGACCCGAGCTGAGTGAAGCTGACACCCCACCCACGTCAAAAAATTCAGCAAATAGTCTGAGTGGTTAGTGCTCCGTTTGTGCTGCTTTGTGCCGTTGAAACGGTTGTTTATGCAGCTTTGGTTTTCAAGATATTACAAATTATTTTTTAGGTCATCCAGAGTTCACCATCCCCCCACGTTGCTCCAAAACAAACCAAACTGGGCTACTGCTCATTATGAGATATTACATAATTTTCTTTCATATGCCAACTGACTTCCCCTAAATTGATGACTGTGTCCTGCTCTGGACATAACCACAAAGCAAGCAGTTATTAATTTTGGATGTTATTGTGTAAGTTAAATTCTGCAGATTTTCAGCTGTTGTACAATGTGTACCTTCTTTTGTTTTCAACTTCAATAAAGATTTAGAACAAGAAGAAATTTGTCTCATTTCAAGAAATGTTTTTAGATAGTAATGTTTTCTCACCAATATAACTTTCTCCACAATAATTGAATCCTGTCAAGACAAGACATGGACCGTAAAGTAACGTAACGTAATGTGTGTATTTGTATGAGGTGGTTTCAACAATTATATTCACATTGTTGACTTACTTTCTGCTGATTATGCAGCAAAAGGGTAAAAAACGACAACAACAAAAAATCCATAGCTAACATGCTAGTTGCTTGAGCAAATAAAGTTTTTGCAGAGTAAAACCGGAAGTGCACGGCAGCGTCATTGGTTCAACAAAGTTCATCCAAGTAATGTACTTAATATTTAGTAAATATATTTTAAATGCAACGAGTTTCATTTCATCCAATTTCTGACATTAAATGTATGTGCGTGGATTTTTAAAAGCACGTAAAATGTTTTGCCAACTTTGACAAAGTTCTCACACAACGTCAACTGTGATTGGCTCCAACCTCTCCTTAAAATTATTCTAGCAGTCTGAAAGAAATCGTTTTGAAAGAGTCATCTTTGGAATTTTTCCAACCCTGATTTTGATTTTTGAACAAAGTAAGTAAATTAATGCTCAGGTTTCATATAAAATGTTGACTCGATGCAATCCATCCCCATAAAAGCAGAGAGGATGTATGCATGGATAGATTACATATGCATTTATTTAAATTCACAACTTATATTTGAAGTCCAGAATTTTTAAACCTGTTGAAACATAGATAATTTATTCTAAAGGGAAATAAAAATTTAACAAGTACTTAAATTGCCAATTCACAAGACTAGTAACAATGCATTACTGAAAATTATTTTGTAAAGCAAAAATGTTGATGTTTGGAGCAACGTGGGGGGATGGTGAACTCTGGATGACCTAAAAAATAATTTTTAATATTTCAGAAACCAAAGCAGCACAAACGGAGCACTAACCACTCAGACTATTTGCTGAATTTTTTGACGTGGGTGGGGTGTCAGCTTCACTCGGCTCCAGACCCGCCTCTCTGGCTGCGATGCGCGCTCCCGACGCAGGAGGAACAGATTTTCACAGGGTACAGAATTTCGCACAAGACCTCTGGTTCGGTAAACTCCGGCCGGTTCCGGCGGCCCCGCCCCCTGCGCCGAAGGAAGCCCAGAAGGACTCGAGTCCCGGGAGGCGAGCTGCAAACATGGACCCGCTGGCGGCTGCCATTGACCAGGGAACCAGCTCCACCAGGTTCCTGGTGAGTGGACCGAACCGAACCGAACTGTGGTTTCATTCTGGAAAGGTTTTACAGCAACTTCTGCTGCTTTTAAAGTTTCTGTTTTCATTCATTTACTGTTCATGACGTCAGTAGTGATCGCTGCTGCTGCTGGTTAATCATTCCTGGTCCAATCCGCTCCTCGGAACCAACAGAACCAGAACCGGGTCAGAAAACTCATAGTAATTATAAAACCACGTTTGAAATAAAAATGCGTTGTTAGATATCAGCAATATGAAGTCAGCATATTTATTTCTGCAGCTGATTCACATCCAATATCATCTTTATTTCAACTAGTTTAAAACGTTTCTATGGAATGAAACCCAGCAGAGCATCATTCCTCCTGACCAGCAGGGGGCGGCAGTGGAGAGGAGAACTCCCCGTTCACAGGAAGAAACCTCCACCAGAACCAGAACCGGATCTTTACCAGCCGCCGTCTGGAGGTCACAGCAGAACTGAACGTAAAACGTTTGGCAGCAGGAGAGGAGAACGATCAGCTGATGCCCCGCCTCCAGGAAGGAACCAGCCAATCAGAATGCAGACCAGGTGGAGCTTCTATGGAGAGAAAAATGAAATGCTAAATTATTTTATATCATTCTCCTGGAGCTCAGCTAGAATCCTAAACTGGGAACAAACTTGGACCTGGTTAACTCCCAGTTTCCTTGGAAACGGACCAGAACCAGATGGATGGATGGTGTTCGTCGGGTCGATTCCCATCATCCATCCGTATGCAGTGTAATGAGGCAGACGTCTTAAGGCCCCGCCCTCCTCGTTTGCACAGTGAGACAGTGGCGAGGTGTGCGGGTGACATCATGGGTCCAGTTTGTGACGTCAGCTGGTCTGCAGCCGAGGTCCGGCTGATGAAGCGGAGGGTTGCGGTGTTAGCACTGTGATCTGACAACAGGAAGTGTCAGGGACGGAGGAGGATGATTGGCTGCAGTCGCTCACCGCTTCAGCTTCCTGCAGCCTGAAGCGACTCACTTCCTGTTGGAGTCAGGCGGGTTTCTGCCCGGGGAGCCGCCTTCCTGATGGCTCAACAGGAGCTGGACAGAGGAGTACAGAATAGCCCAGGATAGCCTTTAATAGCCCCTGCTGGGTGTCTCTATCACAGGGGTCTCAAACTCCAGGCCTGGAGGGCCGCAGTCCTGCAGTTTTTAGATGTGCCACAGGTACAAAACCCTGGAATGAAATGGCTTAATGACCTCCTCCTTGTGTAGATCAGTTCTCCAGAACCTTAATGACCTAATTATTCTATTCAGGTGGTTCAGCAGAGGCTCATCTAAAAGTTGCAGGACTGTGGCCCTCGAGGACTGGAGTTTGAGACCCCTGCTCTATCATGTCAGAGGTGGAGCTGAACCGATCGACATCCCTTCTGTCCTGCTCTCTGATTGGCTGCTTTTCTCTGCAGGTGTTCAACACTAAAACAGCCCAGCTGATCAGCCACCACCAGGTGGAGCTCAAGCAACATTTCCCCAAAGAAGGGTGAGACTCTGGACATCGTACACACGGGATCACTTTCACAAAAGTTTTAATCCACATGAACCCAAATAAATCTGCGTCTGAGCGTTGTTTAAACATTCTAAGCCAGAGGGGGCAGTGTAGAGCTAAGGCAAAACCTGTCAGCCAATCAGAATCCTTCAAAACATCCACGACTTCCTGTTAGGAATCAAACATGGCGCCAGGCGGTTCATCTGTAGGTAGAACTATTTTCTACGCATTAGAAAATAGGGTTATTAAAACTCAAGACGATGTAACTGGAAATATTGGTGCATTATTTGACTGGAATGCGACGTTTTCCACCAACACACTCAATACAGAGGTTTCTCACATCTCCCCTTTGGTCATAGTTTTTATAAATAATCGTTTTTAGTGACATTAGATGTTTTTGTGTGGATGAAAGGCCAAAGCACATAAAAATATGTCGGTTTTCCCAGATATCGGCTATGTTTGGACTAGGCCTCAACCAGTTCCATTCAGTCATCTGTTAGGAGGCAGAACCTGGACTTAGTGCAAAGAGATGCTGAACATGTGTGGACCAATCATCTCCTCAGGTGGGTGGAGGCGGACCCCAGGGAGATCATGGACACTGTCCACGAGTGTCTGGAGAAGACCTGCCAGAAGCTGGCGCAGCTCAGCGTGGACGTGTCCCGCATCAAAGGTTGAACGCTGCCGCGGTTCTGTTTCTGCAGCTTCATCCACATTCACATTGTTGTTGTTGCTCTGCAGCGGTGGGGGTGACCAACCAGAGAGAAACCACCCTGGTCTGGGACAAGGAGACCGGAGAGCCGCTCTACAACGCCATCGGTGAGTCCAGCCACATGAAACCAGTAAGGACTGGTTCCAGTAAAACCTGCAGAGGCTTGGAAGGAAGCTTCTCCATTACTCCGCAATGGAGGTAGTCAGCAGCTCTGCAGCCAGCTTAGGTTGGGTTCATCTAGGTTAGGTTTATGTCTTAGGTTCATTAAGTTACTAAACCAGGTTTTCATCCTGGTCATGGATCAATGGACCAACTCTACACTCTCAGCAGAGTCCTGGAGAGTCCTGGGAGTTCACCCAACCAGTCTACATGTCCATTTTGTAGACCTGGGGAAGGTGTTGGACTATGTTCCTCAGAAAGTCTTGCAGGGGTACCAGACCTTTTGATATGGGCTGCTGGTCCCTGGTGCTGGTGACCGCTACCAGAGCTTGGTCCTCATTATTGGCAGCAAATCGGACTCCGGTGAGAGCTGGACTCCGTCCAGGCTGCCCTTTGCCACCGATTCTGTTCATAGTGTTTGTAGACCAGCCAATGTGTTGAGGGGATCTGTTTTGGTGGCCTAAGGATGGAGGAGTTTAAGTATCTCTGAGCTCATGAAGGCGGATTGGTGGACTCTGCAGCGAAGCGAGCGCTGTACCGATTTGTCATGGTGAAGAGAGAGCTGAGTCGGATCTATGGTCATGAGCTTTGGGTAGAGACCGAAAGAACGAGGACATGGATACAAGCAACTGGAATGAGTTTCCTCTGCATGGAGAGACGATCTTTTCTCTGGGAACACTGTGGGATTCTCCTGGTAGAGTTGGACCAGGAGGCTGGAAGGAAATCTGGGCCTCCCACGTTAGACTGATTCCCCCACGGTCTGACCCTGGATTAAGTTCAATACAAGGGGGTGGATGGATGGATAGGTTTATTTCAGACCCTTCACAAGAACAAAAGAACAAGAGCTGCAAGGAAAACATGGAGATTCCAGTAGGTTTGGTTCAGTTGACTGACAGAGTCCACCAGTTTTTACCATAACTGAACTCTTTAAAAGATCGAACAGGACTCGTTATACTGTACCAAATTGGACTCTTCTCCTGCTAAGGCCTCCAGACTTTTCCAAGTGGCGGACGGTTAGCTGACCTCCTCTCAGAAGCAGTCGGACTCTGATCATGTGGACGTTCTAATCTCTGTGTTCTGTCCTGCTCTGCAGTCTGGCTGGACCTGAGGACGCAGTCCACTGTGGAGAGACTCATCAGCAAAACTCCCGGCAGGAGCAAGAACCACCTGAAGGTAGGACCGTTAACCCTAAATCTTGAGAGGTCAGGGAGCCACTGAGGTCAACCTGTTGTTGGTTCTCCCGTGGGTTCTACTGGACTCGCCTGGCAGCATAAGACCGGACTCCCCATCAGCACTTACTTCAGTGCTGTGAAACTCCGTTGGTTGCTGGACAATGTGGAGGCGGTGCGGCAGGCGGTTCTGAGTAAGCGGGCCTTGTTTGGGACCGTGGACTCCTGGATCATCTGGGTAGGAGCAGCAGGCCGCCGGTTCCAGCTCCAGGTTTTTATTCCCACCGGTTATAGAGCTCTCTCTCTCCTCCAGAGTCTGACGGGCGGCCGAGACGGAGGAGTCCACGTCACGGACGTGTCCAACGCCAGCCGCACCTTGCTGTTCGACATCCACAGCCTGGACTGGGACCCCGAGCTCTGCAGGTGACCTGGACCAGTCCGTCTCACTAGCAGGAGAAACCGGCTCTCGGGAACCGGATCTCAAAGCCGTTCCGTCTGGGTCTGGACTCAGATCCAGAGCTTATCGGTTTCCCAGGAATGTTTTGGTGCTTCAGGTGCTGGGAATATTTTCCCACAAGAGTTTGCAAACTGAATTTATCCTTCTTAAGTTGGAGCTTGGATCATTTCTCACCCAGGCTACTATTCATTTACGACCGGTTCTGGCCGGTTCCAGTTCTGGCTCATTCTGACCGGTTCTGACCAGTTGACCAGTCATTTAAAGCTTCGGTTTGATGGACTCGGTTGTGTTTCCAGTTTCTTTGACGTCCCGATGGAAATCCTCCCCGCCGTCAGAAGCTCCTCTGAGATCTACGGCCGCATGGTGAGCCCTGAACGCCACGCCGACGAGAATTAATCATAACGATAATTAATCATTATGATGATAATTAATCATAACGATGTTAATTAATCATAACGATAATTAATCATAACGATAATTAATCATTACGATGATAATTAATCATAAGAAGAAGAAACAATCTGTGAAACTAAAAGATTTTGATGATTTTTTTCTAACGTCTATGTTCTGGTTCTGACCCATTACTTATTGAAAGAAGTTACACCGTTACACATTTTTGGTGCTATTTTCCTGAAGTCTGGACTTTAACTGGGCCACTCTAGAACCATGGTACTTTATGTGCCCATTGGCTAAAAATCTGAACTTTCTGCTTAAAATAAGTTCTTTATGAATGAAGAGGTTCTGATGGAACCGGGTCAGAACCGCTAACGTAGAACTGAAACCTTTCAGAAAGCGTCAGTCAGAATAACTGGAGGTTCTGTTGGGTCGGAACAGAACCCGGATTTTTCCAGGTTTGAAAATATTAAACTGAATGAACTGCAGCAGAAATGATTCTTTTCTGTATTTTAGTCATGAATCAATAAAACATGGAATCACGTCTGAAGGGTTGCACTGAGGCTCCGCCTCCTGCCAGCGACTCCAGGAAGTCCAGTGGGATTACTGGTGCTTCACCAGTCCAGACCTCTGGTTTCCAGTTTGATTCAGTGAACATCCAAACTCCATCATGTCATGACAGCGAACGTCATTAAAACATGGCCGCTCAGTGAATACGAGTCATTTCCTGTTTGCGCTCATCAGGACTGATGGCGGCGTTTCCGTCCTGATGGACCGTCTTCACTCGGACCAGCAGCGGCAACACGTTGCTACCGTTGAGCAATCCAACATCCATGAGTACGAAACCGTCCCTTTAAGCCTCAGTAGAGAAAGTTCACATTTTTCAACCGGGTTTGAGTTGCCGTGACGACCTGTTGGAACCGGTGGCTTTACCAGCCTACCAGGTTCTGGTAGATGATTTTTAGGAATGATTTGTTGTAATGAATGTGTGAAGCTGCTTGTTGGTCTGGATCAGAACCGGTCTGGTTCTGATCACAACGCGGTTGCTGCACGCTGTTTGTTCAGGTCCAACTGAATGTCCTGTCAGTGTTTGTCTCATATCTTATCTTCCGGACCCGACCCGACCCGATCTGCAGTCCAGAGGTCAGCTGCACGCCTCACTGCTTTGGTCCAGAACATTTTTACTGCTTTTAGCTTCTTTTTGACGTTTTGATCCTCTAAACAGTCGCTGGTTTTATTTTCCAGAACTGAGCAACATGTGGGCTTGGTACCAGACGACCCGGTTCTGGTCAGTGGCGGCTCTTCATTCTGCTGTGGGACGTTTTATTGAACTTCCCTGTAAATCTGATCTGATAACAGCTTCAGATCGTTACACTTTGGTCTCTGCGGTGAAGCTCTGTTGTTGGGTAAAGATATTAACCAAAGATCAGAGGAATGCATGACTGGTTCACTTTATTGGACCTTTGTCCAGGTTCTACAGAACAACCCATCCTGGTTTATGATCCACTTCGGTGAGATTTCGTTTTAATCTCCAAAAACCAAAACCATTTGCTTTTACAATGCTCAGAACTGGACTGCAGCCAAAGCCCAAAGAATTGTTTAAAGACGACCTAAGACTTTTGCACAGTGATGCATTTCAATCAGACAGTCGATGTCGATGATGGCGTCCAAATGAACCTTCTTCCTGTTTTTCCAGAGGTCTGGCTCGCTGGCAGGGGTTCCCATCTCGGGGGTAAGGGCCTTCTGCTGTACTGTCAGGAGTCCAGTCAAGGTTCTGCCGGTCCTCCATCTTGGACCGGTTCCTCCAGAACCTGACGGTGTCGTTATCTCTGTCAGTGTCTCGGGGACCAGTCGGCAGCTCTGGTCGGTCAGATGTGCTTTGAGGAAGGCCAGGCCAAAAACACGTACGGGACGGGATGCTTCCTGCTCAGGAACACAGGAACCAAGGTAAGACGCTTCAGAACCGTCAGAACCGTTTCTTGTGATCCAAACTGAGTTCGTTGTCTTCTGGTGATTCTGGCAGCCGGTGATGTCCGAACACGGCCTGATCACTACAATCGCCTACAAGCTGGGGAGGGACAAGCCAGCCTGCTACGCGCTGGAGGTGAGACTTGTTAGTTCTTCACTAGGTTTGTCTGAATCTTCCGACCAACGGGTCGGGACCAGGGGACATCCTGCCCTGCAGGGTGAGGACTGCCAGGTCCAGTGGAAGTTCCTGATCAGTAAACTGGAGGGCAGTGGGACCATTTGATCAGTCATGTCGTCTTTTCCGAGACGCCGCTAATGTTTTAGACGTTTCCCTGCTTCACTGAGTCTGATTCAGCTGCACTTCAGAAAATGCCTAAAACATGCAGGGCAGTGAGCTAGGGAACCAAGCAACCAATTAATCAACCAACCAACCAACCAACCAACCAATTAATCAATCAACCAACCAACCAACCAAGCAACCAATTAATCAACCAACCAACCAACCAACCAATTAATCAACCAACCAACCAACCAATTAATCAACCAACTAACCAACCAACCAATTAATCAACCAACCAACCAACCAATTAATCAACCAACCAACCAACCAACCAATTAATCAACCAACCAACCAACCAACCAACCAAACAACCAACCAACCAACCAACCAATTAATCAACCAACCAACCAACCACCATTAATCAACCAACCAACCAACCAACCAACCAATTAATCAACCAACCAACCAACCAACCAATTAATCAACCAACCAACCAAGCAACCAATTAATCAACCAACCAACCAACCAACCAACCAATTAATCAATCAACCAACCAACCAACCAACCAACCAATTAATCAACCAACCAACCAACCAATTAATCAACCAACTAACCAACCAACCAATTAATCAACCAACCAACCAACCAACCAATTAATCAACCAACCAACCAACCAACCAATTAATCAACCAACCAACCAACCAACCAATTAATCAACCAACCAACCAAGCAACCAATTAATCAACCAACCAACCAACCAACCAACCAATTAATCAACCAACCAACCAACCAACCAACCAACCAACCAACCAATCAACCAACCAACCAACCAACCAACCAAGCAACCAATTAATCAACCAACCAACCAAGCAACCAATTAATCAACCAACCAACCAACCAACCAATTAATCAACCAACCAACCAACCAATTAATCAACCAACCAACCAACCAACCAATTAATCAATCAACCAACCAACCAACCAATTAATCAACCAACCAACCAACCAATTAATCAACCAACCAATTAATCAACCAACTAACCAACCAACCAATTAATCAACCAACCAACCAACCAACCAATTAATCAACCAACCAACCAACCAACCAATTAATCAACCAACCAACCAACCAACCAACCAATTAATCAACCAACCAACCAACCAATTAATCAACCAACCAACCAAGCAACCAATTAATCAACCAACCAACCAACCAACCAACCAATTAATCAACCAACCAACCAACCAACCAATCAACCAACCAACCAACCAACCAACCAACCAACCAACCAATTAATCAACCAACCAACCAACCAACCAACCAAGCAACCAATTAATCAACCAACCAACCAACCAACCAACCAATCAACCAATTAATCAACCAACCAACCAACCAACCAATTAATCAACCAACCAACCAACCAACCAACCAATTAATCAACCAACCAACCAACCAACCAACCAACCAATTAATCAACCAACCAACCAATTAATCAACCAACCAACCAAGCAACCAATTAATCAACCAATCAACCAACCAACCAACCAACCAACCAAGCAACCAATTAATCAACCAACCAACCAACCAACCAACCAACCAACCAACCAATTAATCAACCAACCAACCAACCAACCAACCAATTAATCAATCAACCAACCAACCAACCAATTAATCAACCAACCAACCAATTAATCAACCAACCAACCAACCAATTAATCAACCAACTAACCAACCAACCAATTAATCAACCAACCAACCAACCAACCAATTAATCAACCAACCAACCAACCAACCAATTAATCAACCAACCAACCAACCAACCAATTAATCAACCAACCAACCAACCAACCAATTAATCAACCAACCAACCAACCAAGCAACCAATTAATCAACCAACCAACCAACCAACCAACCAACCAACCAATTAATCAACCAACCAACCAACCAACCAACCAACCAACCAATCAACCAACCAACCAACCAACCAACCAAGCAACCAATTAATCAACCAACCAACCAACCAACCAACCAACCAACCAAGCAACCAATTAATCAACCAACCAACCAACCAACCAACCAATCAACCAATTAATCAACCAACCAACCAACCAACCAACCAACCAATTAATCAACCAACCAACCAACCAATTAATCAACCAACCAACCAACCAACCAACCAACCAATTAATCAACCAACCAACCAATCAACCAATTAATCAACCAACCAACCAACCAACCAATTAATCAACCAACCAACAAACCAACCAACCAATTAATCAACCAACCAACCAATCAACCAATTAATCAACAAACCAACCAACCAACCAATTAATCAACTCATCAACCAATCAACTTTATCTGTATAGGACAGGGGTGTCAAACTCAAATACACAGTGGGCCAAAATTTTAAATTGAACAAAGCCGCGGGCCAAGGTTGGACAAATGAATCTTTTAATATGGACCCAAGCAAGTTTTGATTTAACAATAAATATTGAACAAGAAAGGCTTATATAACTTAAAAGTGCAGGCGTGCAAAATTGAGTTGCTAATAATAATAATAAAACATATAAATGGCATATTAAATAAAATTTAAATAAAAATTGAATGCCTCCTTTCTGAGGTAAATGTCAAAATGAGCTTCGTACACAGGCTAATAAATTTGAAAATAAAATAACATAACAACTATGAATAAATCATTAAATAAACTATGAATAAACCATTCAGGCCTTGGAGTAACAAGAAAAGGTGCATAGAAAACTTATTTATTGCTCATTTTGCGACACACTGATCTACTCTGATGCAGCCAAGTCAGATATCTGGCATCTTTTCTTGGATGCCAGTTCATCAATGTCGGGGCTCAGGGTCTGAGCTGAGGAAACCTTCATTATCGAACAAAGGTGTTCGTCAGTCAGACGTCTCCTGTGAGACGTTTTCATCATCTTCACTGAGGAGAAAAGTTGCTCACATACAGGAAATATGTAAACAGATATTCTGTCTCCCACCTGTCCAGAAAAGTTTTATTTTCTGTCTTTCCTTTCGCCATGTTTTGGTAGGGTAACACAGTGATGGCTGTAGTTTGAGGTCGCAGTGAGGTTTGGGGGAGAGGCCCGGGGATGCGGGGTGCGCCGGGGCTTTCAACCCAAGGACTGCGCAAGAAGACGGATCACCACCTTCCTAATACATCCATGTCCGCTACCATAAGTGCTACTGACACAGAGGAGGAGGCGTGTCTGCCTCTGTCCTGATTGACGCGCCAAAAAAACAGCAGAGCATTATGGGATTTGTAGTATAAGCGGTGAATGCGGCGTCACAGCGTTGCCACCGTATAATACCGGCGGGCCGGCTCTAATATTAATTTGAAATTGCCTCGCGGGCCAAATATAATTACACTGCGGGCCAAATTTGGCCCGCGGGCCAGAGTTTGACACCTATGGTATAGGACATTTCAGCAACAAGGCAGTTCAAATGCTTTACATCATAAAAAAAATCAACAATTGAAACATTACATTTCTCCAAGTGCCGTTATCACACTTCAGAATCCTGGTTAATGTTTAATTTATTAACTCTAATTTACCCACAAGCCCCCAGACAACTGAGCAGCTCAAGAGGCCTGGAAGAGGCTGGTCATAATGTACTGACTGAAACGCTCTGGTGTTTCTCTGCAGGGTTCGGTGGCTATAGCCGGAGCAGTGATTCGCTGGCTGAGGGACAACATGTGCATTGTGCAGTCGTCCTCTGAGATCGGTAATTCTTGAAGCCCGGTTCTGGTACCAGAACCAGGAAGCTTCTGTTGGGAGGAGAAGCTTCCCAACAGAAGCTTCTCCTCAGAAGCTTGTGAGTGTTTTAGCGCCACCCTGTGGTTTCAGAGCAGCTAGCAGCTGAAGCAGGAACATCCTACGGCTGCTACTTCGTTCCAGCGTTCTCCGGCCTCTACGCTCCGTACTGGGAGCCGAGCGCCAGAGGGTGAGACTCTTTGCTCCTCTAACTGGTCTGGTCTGTGGGTCCAAAGCTGTGCTAACCTCTGGTTGTTCCCAGCATCATCTGCGGCCTCACCCAGTTCACCAACAGAAGCCACTTGGCGTTTGCCGCCCTGGAGGCTGTCTGCTTCCAGACCAGAGAGGTGAGCAGGCATAAAGAAGCTTTGGTTCTGCTGAGGTCCAGTTAAAGTCTGATGGTCGTCCTGCTGCGCGCCAGATCCTGGACGCCATGAACCAGGACTGCTGCATCCCGCTGCCGGTGCTGGGCGTGGACGGAGGCATGACGGGGAACCGGCTGCTGATGCAGCTGCAGGCCGACATCCTCTGCATCCCCGTCGGTAAGAACGGAACCGCACACAAAGCCTGACTCTGGGTTTTAGAACCGGTTCTGGTTCTGTCAGAGACAGTCACCTCTGACCTTTGACCTGTCCACCATCACAGGTAACGACCTGAATCACCTTCTGAGTCCAAACATAACAGAGTTGGGATACAAGTAAATAATTTTCCATGATTGTAATTAAAATGAGTAAATTTGTCTTAGTTTTTACAGTGTAATATGTTCTGGTCCGGTTCTGGTTCCGATTGTGTCTGTCCCTCCTTTCAGTGCGACCCAGCATGTCCGAGACCACGGCTCTGGGTGCAGCCATGGCGGCCGGCGCCGCTGAGGGCGTGGAGGTCTGGAACCTGAACCCAGATCAGCTGCCTGAGGTCACGGCTGAGCGGTACCAGCCTCAGATCAACACGCAGGGTCAGAACCAGAACCACACAACACACCGCCTGCTGGTCATTTAGCTGTACTGTAGTCATTCAAATTCAAAAACACTGTATTGATCCAAGGGAAATGTAACCTTGTAGCTCATATTCATTGAGATTTTTCAGAGTTAATGTGGATCTCCTGTAGCAGTCTGTATTACAGTGAATCTGAAGAAGCTTCTGAATGAAGACTTTGGTCAGAGACTTGCTTTGCATAATGAATAATGATCTGCTGCCATCTAGTGGCTGTTTCTGCTCCAACTGAACCAGCGTCTGTCCTCCACCAGAGAGCGAGTTGCGCTTCGCTCGCTGGAAGAAGGCCGTCCAGAAATCCATGAACTGGGAGACGTCAGAGACCAGTTGCACCAGTAACGGTAAGCCGCCGCACCACCTGAAACCAGAACCAGAGTCTCACTGGGCCTCAGGCCGGATACTCTCTCATTGGCTGAACACAGGTGTAGGGAAGACGACGAACGGCGCCCCCTGCTGGTCCCTGGGCCCCATCAGAGTGGACCCCTAAGGTCCGGCCGTAGCCGTGCTGCATGTCGCTGGTTCTGATGGGCTGCATGCGCGTCTAACACAGGGTTCTGATGTGTTCAGAACCAGCTCGGTTCTGAACACATCAGTGTTTTATGGTGGACCGACCCACCTGAGCTTATGACATCAGGTTCCCCATGAACCTGTTCTGGTTCCTCCATCTGGTTCTGGTTCTGGTCGCATGTGTAAGCCTTCTCGCTTGTCACAGCGCCAGTGTAGCCTTGGTTGGTTGTTGTCACCTAGTGCCATATAAAATAAACTCTCACAATGTGACTGACTGGTGGCCCAACAGCTGAAAATCAAAACACAGTTAGCATCGTGACCTAGCGCTCAGCCACTAACACCAACTGGAGCAGCTCCCACTCAGAGGGTCATTTCTGTCCAGCCCAACCACAAGAAAACGTTATAAATCATATTTGTAATTGCTAAATGATCTTACAGTATTTCGTTAATGTTGAATTAGGAAAATATGACCTTAAGTAAAAAATATAGCGAAGAGCTCCACCTGGTGGGGAAGCCGAGAGAGCGCCTGAAGGACCCGTTGCAGTCACTCATCACACCACTAGGTGGCTCCAAACACATGGATACAAACATCTCATTACAAACACATACACACTATTATTATTATTATTTTGGGCAAACTTCACTTACACATTCATACACACCTTTCTCTGTTACAGATGATTCTGCCTGAATGTTTTCCTTTTTGTTCATTTTTATTTCTACTTGCGGACATGTTGATGTTTCATCGTCGCTGTAAACGTCTTTGACGCCTGAAGCCTGACTTCATCTCATTGGTTGCGTGTTTTTGCTGCAGCGGACTGAATGACTCCTTCTGCTCTCTTATCTTTAAAAGCGGCTCAGAGCTTCTCTGTTTGTCTCCCGGATGAAGCCAAAATCTTGCTTTTCTCTAAAGTACAACGTTCTCCTGGTTCAGTTCTTCTGCTCTGTCTTCTCGAACCTCTAGCAGATAGCCGCTGGTACTCAGAACGGTTCTGGTTCTGATAGAGGTGTGCCGACCCATCATAATCGGCCGATTTCCGTGATGCAGCATCATGATTGGTGATCGATCATTGTCTCTTGTTGCCGATCACAGATCACCTTTATCTCACTTCGCAGCCTGCTGGTCTCATCCTGCCTTCTCACTGCGCAGGCGCAAATCGTGTCGCGAGGAGCTTTAACGCTCCGAGTGGATGAGACGTTTGCGTGTTGCGGTGGGAAATGACCTCTGGGGCGGAGCTCGTCACAACGCATCAACACAACCAAGCTAATATGATATTTATAAACCAAACACTTGATTGATTTGGCTGCATGGAGGCTCAA
Organism: Xiphophorus hellerii; assembly: GCF_003331165.1. Lineage (NCBI taxonomy): Eukaryota > Metazoa > Chordata > Actinopteri > Cyprinodontiformes > Poeciliidae > Xiphophorus > Xiphophorus hellerii. The sequence continues at coordinate 32,253,289 of NC_045678.1, read as the reverse complement.
CGCAGGAACCAAAGACGTCCGGATCCAGACAGCAGGTAGAGCAGCGCGGCTTCCAACACGGTCAGAAAGATGAACAATAACTCAAGTCTGGAGCTGCGGAGCGAGACGCCGGTTCTGCTCCCGCTGTTGGACCGCCGCTACTGGAGGTGATATTTCAGACGGAGCCGCTGAACCTCCAGACTGAACAGTCACAGCGAGCAGCAGCTGAGCTGCAGCTTGTAGCTTAAACTGAACAAAAGATTTTACAGACGTATTAAAACTTTGGCTGTGCTGACGTTAGACAAATAATCTCTGAAAAAAGAATCGATCTCTGCCTCCTGGCCTGCTGCAGAATTACTGAGCTCAGTCAGAACCAACCAATCAGAACCAGCATTACTCAGCCAGTGTTGTGAGATTAATTTGACTCGTATAATTTATGGCTGATAGCCTTACTGTTAAATAATATTTCACTGATTAATATTCAGTGAAATATTATTTTTCAGTCATTTTGCCTGAATAGCTGCTGTTTTGTGCCTGCAAGTATTTTGCATGTTTTATGTCTAAATTAGGTGAATTTATTGCCAGATCACATAGCAGCATTTATACCTAAAGCGACAAATGATCGGCAGAGATCGATGATCAGGATCGGAGCGTCCCTGGTTTTTTAAAATTATTATTAATTTCTGTCAGGCGCAACAAAGGCAGCTTTAGTTTTACAGTTAACTTTTTTATCGAATATAGAAGAATAACAATGACAAACTCACAACATGTCAATAATAATAATAATTAGTCCTAATTTTGACTATTATAGATTTGTAAAAATTTTGTAAGAGAACTGTGTTTATGTTATTTATTGAATATTATTATTATATTATTTATTGATTCAAAACCCTGTTTATTATCTCTAATGTCCACATGCTCAGTTTGAATCTCATGGAGTCTTGGAATAAAGAAATGAGGTAAATAGTTTTTAAGTGACTGAATGAGGACATTAGTGAAACTATATAAAACTTTTTAATAAATTGTTAGTGAACAATCAGCTCCATATTTCCTGTTAAATTCCTCCAAACTTAGAATTTCACCATTTCCATCCAGTAAATGAGTAACTGACCAGATTTGTTTATTCCACCAATCTTCCATAAATATAGATTTTCTACACATAGAATGGCTCTGTTGTTCCACAGTGGGACATTATGAGGCTGAAGTTATTTAAACATTAACTTCCACTGTAACAAAACCTGTTGGTGGAAATTAGAGAGTTATAGGGAGTTTAGATAATTCAAAATCACATTTCAATAACAGCTCAATACCTCCAACTTTTTGAAATACGAACGACGGTTTAACAAACCAAATAAGATCACCGTTTTTTAAAAAGGACTGAAGCCATCTAATTTTTAAGCAACATTCATAATTTCAAAATCGATTGCCTTGATGCCACCTTCCTCAAAATGTTTTAGCAAATCACTTTTTCTGATGTAATGGTGCTTGTTTTTCCAAATAAAATTTAATCTGTTTTATGAGATTTGGAGGGATGGAAACGTCAGCCTGGATTAGGATTCAGTTTCTGTTAATAACCAACAGCCTGAAATCTCTTTGAAGCAAATATTTAAGGTTTTGCCACATTTATCAATGTTGTCTTGTAAATTTTTTCTAACACTGGTAGCTCTACACTTAGTAATCCACATGCCTAAGTATTTAATTTCATTTTTGACTGGACTATTGAAAATTGAAGAATCAGAACAAATATGGATACTCATAATTTCACATTTATTTACATTTAGCTGCAGCCCTGAGGCTGAGAGAACAACTTTATTTAGAGCTGGAGGAATTTGTTCTTTGTTTTTTAGGAAGAGGGTTGTATCATCTGCAAATTGGCTAATGATTATTTTCTGGTTATTTATTTCCAGACCTTCAATATTAGAGTTTTTAATTGTTATTGCAAGTAGTTCTGTGACTATAATAAATAAGAGAGGCGAGATACTGCAGCCTGGTCTGATTCCCCTTTCTACTTTGAATCTGGGGCATGTGACAGAGACACACAGCTTAATATTAATATATATATATATATATATATACACTGCTCAAAAAAATAAAGGGAACACTTAAACAACACAATATAACTCCAAGTAAATCAAACTTCTGTGAAATCAAACTGTCCACTTAGGAAGCAACACTGATTGACAATCAATTTCACCTGCTGTTGTGCAAATGGAATAGACAACAGGTGGAAATTATTGGCAATTAGCAAGACACACTCAATAAAGGAGTGGTTCTGCAGTTGGGACCACAGACCACTTCTCAGTACCTATGCTGTCTGGCTGATGTTTTGGTCAGTTTTGAATGTTGGTGGTGCTTTCACACTCGTGGTAGCATGAGACGGACTCCACAACCCACACAAGTGGCTCAGGTAGTGCAGCTCATCCAGGATGGCACATCAATGCGAGCTGTGGCAAGAAGGTTTGCTGTGTCTGTCAGCGTAGTGTCCAGAGGCTGGAGGCGCTACCAGGAGACAGGCCAGTACACCAGGAGACGTGGAGGAGGCCGTAGGAGGGCAACAACCCAGCAGCAGGACCGTTACCTCCGCCTTTGTGCAAGAAGGAACAGGAGGAGCACTGCCAGAGCCCTGCAAAATGACCTCCAGCAGGCCACAAATGTGCATGTGTCTGCACAAACGGTTAGAAACCGACTCCATGAGGATGGTATGAGGGCCCGACGTCCACAGATAGGGGTTGTGCTCACAGCCCAACACCGTGCAGGACGCTTGGCATTTGCCAGAGAACACCAGGATTGGCAAATTCGCCACTGGCGCCTTGTGCTCTTCACAGATGAAAGCAGGTTCACACTGAGCACATGTGACAGACGTGACAGAGTCTGGAGACGCCGTGGAGAGCGGTCTGCTGCCTGCAACATCCTTCAGCATGACCGGTTTGGCAGTGGGTCAGTAATGGTGTGGGGTGGCATTTCTTTGGAGGGCCGCACAGCCCTCCATGTGCTCACCAGAGGTAGCCTGACTGCCATTAGGTACCGAGATGAGATCCTCAGACCCCTTGTGAGACCATATGCTGGTGCGGTTGGCCCTGGGTTCCTCCTAATGCAGGACAATGCTAGACCTCATGTGGCTGGAGTGTGTCAGCAGTTCCTGCAAGATGAAGGCATTGAAGCTATGGACTGGCCAGCCCGTTCCCCAGACCTGAATCCGATTGAGCACATCTGGGACATCATGTCTCGCTCCATCCACCAACGTCACGTTGGACCACAGACTGTCCAGGAGTTGGCGGATGCTTTAGTCCAGGTCTGGGAGGAGATCCCTCAGGAGACCATCCGCCACCTCATCAGGAGCATGCCCAGGCGTTGTAGGGAGGTCATACAGGCACGTGGAGGCCACACACAATACTGAGCCTCATTTTGACTTGTTTTAAGGACATTACATTAAAGTTGGATCAGCGTGTAGTGTTATTTCACTTTAATTTTGTGTGTGGCTCCAAATCCAGGCCTCCATTGGTTAATAAATTTGATTTCCATTGATGATTTTTGTGTGATTTTGTTGTCGGCACATTCAACTTTGTACAGAACAAAGTATTCAATGAGAATATTTCTTTCATTCAGATCTAGGATGTGTTATTTGAGTGTTCCCTTTATTTCTTTGAGCAGTGTGTATATATATATATAAAAAGATAAAAACACACCTGCTAGTCTACCACAGTCAGCGAACACATTTGTTGAGCTGACAGGTCTCCCTGACTTGCTTCACACATTTTAAAACCTGTCTGCAAAGTCTGGCGCACAATTATATATATATGTTAATATTGGTGTTTAACATGGTAATCATATTAAGAAAACTATTTCCAAATCCAAAATGTCTCAACGTGTTAACAATAAATTGATAAATAGATTTGTGGAAATCTAAAAACAACATAAAACCATCAAATTTTATTAAGTGACTATAATCAATAAGTTCCAGAACCAGGCGGATGTTATTATGGATCTGGATTTCAGAAAACCGGATTGGGTTTGACTATTTTAGGTAAGCTGGTTTTTAACCTCATTGCCAAAACTTTGGTTAAGATCTTGTAGTCAGTGATCAACAGTGAACAGCAGATTTCTGACTTTATGAAAAAAATGATGAAGCAATTTGTTCTGTATGTGAAGATTTATAAAGATTACTACAGAAATTAAATACTTCTTGTTATTCTCTTAGTCTCAGAACATTAAACTCCATCAATTATAAGACCATTAATTGCTTTATATTCCTGTCGGTTTCTCTAAGTTAGAAAGAAAAGCCCGATTCTTTTCTCCTTGAATCCACCTGGACCTCACAGAACCACCTTTTGGTCTATTCATGTAAATCTCTAGTTTATTCTGATTTATTTATTGTTTCTTTATCCTCATTGGAGCGTCCCTGGGTTCTGATGGAGGTTCTGATGGAGGAGTGATGCTGCTGGTTTCCTTGGAAATAAACCTTTTAAATATTCTGAATGACAAACTGAGCTTTGTGCTCTGATTGATCAATAAGATCAGTTGGAACTAATCGATCGGAGCGATTCCCATACAGTCGACGCGTTGGGAATCGCCGTAGCGACCTGGTTCAGACAGCCGTTGTTCCTCCAGCAGAACCGGGTTTAGAGGTTCTGAACCCGCTCCGTTTCTCCTCACAGGTTGGCAGCAGGGATCCGACTAAGTCCACATGGTACCGGGCACCGTGCTGGTTCTGGAGGTGAAACCGACCCTGGAGCTTCTGAAAGAACCGGCCTAGTTAAAGTTCTGCTCATTTAAACCAGTGATGTCAGAGCGGGACCACCAGAACCCTTTCCAACCCAACCAGAACCTTTTGTCTCAGATCTCATTTGTTCCAGAACCTCCATGTTGGCCAGCCTTCCCAGAACCAGTTTGGATCCGATTGGGATCGCTCCCAGTTCATCCGTCCAGCTGACAGAACCGGTCCGACTGGGTCAGGTGAAGGTTTGGTTCAACTTCGCTCTGGCAACAGAACCTCAGCCAGAAACCCGGTTCCGACCCACTGTGGAAATTTTTATATTCAAAGGGAAATAAAATCTAGAAACGATCAACAGAATCCAGAATCAGACGTGAAAATGTTTTTATATCTTTAACTTTGTGACAAATTGTCATCCTGTGAAACTTGATTAACTGAGCAGAAGATTTTAGAGCAGAAGAAATGTCTTCAAAATAAAAACCTTGTTTTAATATCATTAGTGTCCTAGTCAAAGTCTGCGGTGAAATAAAACTTAGAAACACAAAAAACTTTGTTTCCTTTATTAGAAATGTTGAGTTTTACAGGACATTTACAGCAGGGGGCGCTCCACTCCACCCAGCAGGGGGCGCTCCGCTCCGCTCAGCGGGAGAACTGCCGGCGGTCGCTCGGCCCCCTGCTGACGTGTTTGAAGATCCGGGACTTCCTGACGTTCTTGGCCTTCTGGTAGCCGAAGCCGCCGCCGCCGCCGCGTTTCTGCAGCTTCAGGCCTTTGCTGCTGTGAACGTCTGGAGGAGGCGGAGTCAAGGAGGAACCATGGAAACCATGAAGCTTGAATTATTCAGGTTCACTTCTGAACATGGATCTAAAATCAGATTTTCTGTTCACACTGAATTGGTTCAGGATTTAACATTTGGAGCAGCAAGTTTTTCTCTCCAATCAGAACAAAAAATCAGATTCAATTTTAAAAATAAAAATAAATAAAGATCCCAGTTAGAGTATCTGCTTTTACTACGGCCCACCGGTCTGGTCTGGTCTGGTCCGGTCCGGTTGTAATAAAGTTCGGTGTGGATGCTAGTTGACCTCTGACCTCTGGTCCTCCAAACCTTAGTTTGAATGTGAACACCAAGTGCTCCAAAAGCAGGAAGTGGACTACAGTGCAGGGCATTCTGGGTAAATCCAGCCAAAGCTAACGTGCTAGCTTAGCGCTAGCAGCAGAAATAAAGAGAAATCCTTCAAATCTGAGGCCTCCATTTTGTTTCCATTTGGTGAAGAAGGAAGTTGCGCTCAGCTTCTTTTTCAGAGTCGTTTCCTTCAGTGGTTCTTGGTGCAGCGCCCCCACAGGCCGGGAGGGGAAGCCCATTCACACCTCCACAAATGAACCGGACCGGAGATGATCAGCTTTATTGAGGTTTTGACTAGGCCAGGGGCCGGCAACCCAACATGTTCAAAGAGCCATTTTGGACCAAAAAAACCAAAAAACACATCTGTCTGGAGCTGCAAAAAATGATAAGCCTTATATGGGGCTTATAATGAAGGCAACATAGGCTTTAAGTGTTTATATTAGCTATTTTAGCTAATATAAAAAACGACTAAGTGCATACATTTATGAGCATTCATGATTAAATGTTTATTTTCCCTGCAGTGAGTCCTGGAAAGAATGACGCACCACATTACTATTCTGTTATACAGTTTCGCTTTAAGTTTACCTCCCGTTACAATATGAATGTATTATGTTTTGTTGCATTGATAAAATTAAATAAATGCAATAAAGAAATCTAATTTTTGATGTCATTTTTATTATGAAGATGGACAGGGAAAGATATTTTCCCTGTTGGAACTGGAAAAATCTGCTCCCAGATGCAGTTTGCGTAACAACGACGGCTCCTGGTAAATAATCACGTTAAATATGTGATTGAAAAATTAACAAAACGGAACGTGCATAACGTGGCCCAGCAAACCAAGTGCAAAAACAAACAAACAAAAAACGCAACCTGTAGTTATAAAATAAAACAGCAGCCTTTTGAAAAGATAAAGTATCTAAAATTAAATTAATACAGTTTAAGTTTAATGCCAAACAAGTCAGTGCAAGTTTAAAACAGAGCAGCTTCCTCTTCTCTTCTGACACACAAGCATCCTTAGCAATATCAATTAGTGTCATTTTAAATATATACTAAAAAAATCACTAATCAATTTAAAAAACAACCACTTTATTACTAAATATATGTATATCTTAATGTGATTTCTGTTCACTGATCTCTGGACAGTTTCTCTACATCAGGCTTGTAACATGTAACTTTAATCTTGATGCAGCAGCTGATGTAACAAACTTTCCCTAAATGTTTTTCCATATTACCGGATTTTTCAGACTATAAGTTGCTACTTTGTCCTCATGATTTGAACCATGCGGCTTATAGTCCGGTGCAGCTTACGTTTCCAGTTTTTTTAATTTATTATTATTTTAATTTTTTTTTATATTTGTAGGTGCGGCTTATATTAAGGTGCGCTCTATAGTCCGGAAAGTACGGTACTGTTTTTACTCTTTTTGATATTTGACAACTTCTCGCTGCAGAGCAACATTCCGGTAATTCTTCCGCTTTGGAAATAAATGCAAATGATTCGGTCCAAGAAGTGGAGAATCTCTCCTCAGCTACGTTTCTCTTTTCCCCTTTGCTCTCCGTGACCCAACACACACAGAGCCGCCGGTTTGTTTACCACCTGCCTGGCGCCGCCCAGCTGGAAGAAACGTCGCAGGCTACGGCGCAAATCTTTGTTGACAGAAATGTTGAAATTTAATATTTATTCTACACATTTTTATAGCATTGGAAAACGTTAAGAATGATTGTCATGTTTGTCCTCCTACAGAAACCATATTAAAACAAAATGTATATTTCCCACCCCCATCTTTTTGCATTTTCAAACATTTTTGGAAAAGCTCCAGGGAGCCACTAGGGCGGCGCTAAAGAGCCGCGCGTTGCCGACCCCCGGACTAGTCCCTTAGCAGCAGAGAAAAGGATACTGAGGTCAACGTAGGGCGGAACGGTGAATCCAAAGGACAGCGCCACCATGGGGAGGTTCAGGGTACCGACGCTGTAGATCTGCTTCAGAGAGTGAGAGTCGTAGGCCCGGACGTACGACTTGTAGGCCTCCTGGGCCGACTTGTGCAGGTAGTAGTTCTTTTCTATCAGTTTCTCCAGCTGGATGGGACAGAGGCACAACCGGGTCAAACCGGGTCAGAACCGAGAACTGAACCGAGGACAGAACCGGTTCGGGTTCTTACCTGAGACTGGATGTCGGAGATCTTGCTCCAGGAGAACTCGAACTCGCTCAGCGGGACCTGAAGCAGAGAGAGCAGAGCTGGGGGTCAGCCAGGGGTCAGAGGTCAGTCAGAGGTCATGCTGGGGTCAGAGATCACCTTGGCCTGCTTCAGAAAGCGCAGGAAGCCCAGCTCCTGGGGTCGCAGGATGAGCAGGGCGTGGCCGCGGCCGTCGATGCCTCTGGCGGTTCTGCCGACCCGGTGGATGTACTCCTGCAGACAGGAACGAAGAGAGAGGTCAGAGGTCAGAGTTCTAGCCACCCGGCGCCGCCCACCCCGCCTGGCGCCAACCTTGGGGTCGTCCGGTGGGTCGTACTGGACGATCCAGTCGACCTCGGGGATGTCGAGGCCGCGCGCCGCCACGTCGGTGCACAGCAGGATGCCGGAGTCGGCGTTGCAGAACTGGAAGAAGGTGGTGGTCCGCTTGGTCTGCTTCTGCTTGCCCTGTGGGGAGAAACGGGCCAGTCAGAACCCAGCGGAACCGATCAGCCGGGTCGGTTTGGGTCAGGAGCTCACGTGGATGGCCATGACCGGGAGGTCGATGTAGTTGAGAAGCTCGTAGTGGAACTTGACCGACATGCAGGAGGAGAAGAACACCATCAGCTTCTTCCTGCGGTTCTTCTTCAGGAAGGTGAACAGCAGCAGGAAGCGCTTCTCCGACGGGCACACCACGTAGCCCTGCAGGGGTCAGGAGGTCAGCCGGGGTCATATGGGTCAGGGGGGCTCCGTCGGTCAGAGGCCTACCTGCTCCAGGCCGTCCACGGTGGCGCTGTCCTTGTGGTCGTCCACGCCAACGTACAGCGGCTCCTTCTTCAGGGAGATCCGGGCCAGGTCTTCCACCCTGCGCGTCTGAGTGGCCGAGAACAGCATCGTCTGCCTCTTCTCTGCAGAGACGGGGCAAACGGGGTAAAACAGGGGTCACCGGGGGTCAGAACGCGGCGCTGTGGTGGGACGTACTGGGCAGCAGCTTGATGATCTGCTTCAGCTCCTCCTCGAAGCCGACCTCCAGGATCCGATCGGCCTCATCGATGATCAGACACTGCAGGTTCTTAAACATGAAGCCCGGCGTGTTCTGGGAGGAGACAGCAGGTAAACTGGGAGACGAACTGGGAGGCAACCAAAAGCAGAACCGAGCCTCTGGTGCAGAACTCGCCTGCAGTTCCACCGTCTCACCTGCAGGTGGTCCAGCAGGCGGCCGGGCGTGGCCACCAGGATGTTGACGCCGTTGGCGAGCCGCTGGGCCTCGGCGGAGCGGTTGCTGCCGCCCATGATGAGGCCGAAGGTGTGGACGTCGTGCGCCATCAGCTCCTTCATCACGCCGTACGTCTGCATGGCCAGCTCCCGCGTCGGAGACAGGATCACCACGCCGGTACCTGAGGGAGGGCGGAGGGGGCGGAGCCTCAGAGTAGGGACGCAGAGCAAGGAGGCGGAGCCTCAGGAGGAAGACTCACCGTTCCTGGGCATGAACTTGAGCTTGTTGATGAGCTCGATGGACGGGATGAGGAAGGCCAACGTTTTCCCGCTGCCAGTTTTAGCAGCAGCCAGGATGTCTCTGAGGAGAAACCATGGGATGAGCTGATGATGTCATCATTAGGACCCGATGATGTCACCAGGAAGACCTGATGATGTCACCAGGAGGAAGCCTGCCACAGTGCCGGTGAGTGAAGCAGGTCAGTTCACCTTCCCTCCAGCAGGGGACGGATGGTTTTGTGCTGGATCTCGGTCATGTGATCGAAGCCCATCTCCTTGATCGCCCTCAGGATGTGGTCGCCGACCAGGCCGGTGAGAGAGGCGAATGAGGTGTCCTCGAATGCGCCTGAACAGAAAGCAGCAGGTCAGCTTCATCCTGATGAAGACTACAGCTCTTCTTCTGCTGCGAGTCAACGTCACCGCTGGAAGGCAGCGCCACCTGGTGGTGCCTTCAGGGACCAGCTGAGCGCTTACCTGTCAGTCCTGTGGGTAGTTCAGGCTCCTCTTCCTCTACTGCTTCATCATTAATGTCTAATCCATCCTCTTCCTCAGTCCTGATCTTCTTCTCAGCTGAAACTGAAACATGAACCCAGTGAAACCAGTAAACCCAGTGAAACCAGTAAACCCAGTCTGCTTCCTGGTGCTAACGCTACCTGCGGCTCCATCTGCTAGCTTCCTCTTCTTCTTCTTCTTCTGTTTCTTCAGAGGAGTTTCCTCTGCCTCCTCTTCCTCAACCGGGTTCTGCTGGTTCCGCTCTGGTTCTGTTGGACCAGCAGCAGCAGCCGGTTCCTCCCAGCCTTCCTCATCCGGCCCGTTGGACCTCCCTGCACCAGAACCAGAACCGACAGGTTAGGATGGGTTCATCCGTCTGGGTAAAATCCATCATTAATAAAACAATTTTAGATTTTCTAGTTTTATCTTTAAAACATCAACATGTAAATTAATAAAATGAGGTATAAAATTACAAAATGATGTGCTGAAAGATTATTTCCTATTTGTCAAACCAAAATGTAACATCAGAAGATGCTCAACATTAACTTTGTTATTTTTTATGGAGTTATGATAAAATTACTACATAATTCTACCAATATTACAACTCTGATAAGATCTTATTCTCTTATTACTTGTCGCATTATTAAGACTTTATTCTCGTAATGAAAGCGAAATGTTTTCATAGCCTGGCTCTAATGCGCCGTCATAAAATAAAGTATTTTAGCCAGAAACATTCAGCTCCTTATATTTAAAATTCTGCATTTTATACAAAATATCAGTTTGTTCAAGGCAATCAGATTAGAGTTCACAGCCAAGTTTGAAATAAAAATGTGCACCGATTCAATCGGTTTATCACAGGAGTCAAACTCCAGTCCTGAATAATGACGTCATCAGCAGACCTCCACACAATCAATAATCAATCAAATGTTATTTGTATAGCACATTTCAGCAGCAAGGCATTTCAAAGTGCTTTCCATCATATCAAACACAGAAATACAAAGAAACATAGAATCAATAATCAAAACACGACATTAATTCAGGTTCCATCAATAAATTTGTAATTGATTACGTTTCAAATACAATCCTAAACAGGTGGGTTTTTAATGGAGTTTCATCCATAAAGGTTTACCTGTTCACTCCTACTGTGTTATATGGAACAACATACCTGCTGCTATTTTTATTCCCACTCACAATCATACAGTTTAAAACGATGTAAACAGAATTTTAATGGGCTTCTGGTACCAGGCTCCGTTCACCTCTTTCACTGAATCTGGAGCAGGGACTCCATCCATCCCTCACGGATTTTTGTGCAATTCTATGGTTCCTATTAGTGTCTAGAATTTACAGGGTTTCCGTTACGCGCAGTGGTCTGTGGCAAGACGGCTCCGTTCTGTTGGGACAGTTTCCTCTACAACACCTTATTGGTTCCCTCAAAAACAACATCCTGAAGAGTCCAGGAAGAACCTCCGACCTGGACCTAATGGACCACCGGAACCCGCCCGCGGCCAGAATATTTCTGAATAAAACACAATAAGACTGATAAACTGATTAAAACAGCTCGCTTTTAGTTTTACTCTGTAATCAGTCAGTTTAACGTAGGTTCTTATGATTCTCAGCCAGTTTTCGGGCCAGACCTGAACCTGTGGTACTACCCTACCCGGTTCGGTTCAGAGCCGTCAGTCGGTTCCGGATCACTCACCTGCCTCCTCTTCTTCCGGCTGTGTCCTCTTCTGTTTCCTCTCCCGGTTCTTTTCGGTCCTTTTCTGGATTTTCTTTCGGAGCAGCTTCATCTGAAGGTCCGCCATGGTTCCTCAACACGTGTGTAAAAATGTGACGACCAGGACCCCTCAGGACACCCGCTGCTGTGCCTGAGTAAAAATAGGCGCAGAAGTAGACGTGTAAAAAGCAATGAACCAGATAACGGAAGAGTTTCAGCGATTAATTCCTTACTATTGTTTCCCCCTTATTTTTTCGATTTTATTTCTTTTCTTTTTATTTGATTACTTTTGGGGGTTTCTTACTTCTTGGTATATTAAGCTATTGTTTATTCACCGTAAGCATAGGCGTAAATCCCGGTGGCTCGGGGGGACCCGGACTCCCCCAATCTTGGAAAAGTCTAGAATTGTCCCCCCCCCCCAAAAAAAATCCTCGAAGAAACATTTGCATTTAAATAATATCAATATGAAAAGGCAAAAAAAAAAAACAAAGAACGAAATAAATCTACCATTTATCTCAGAGAAATTAATAAGAATTTATTTTTAGTTCCCCCACTACCATTATTAGAACAATGGTTCAGTCCAAAGTAGGAGGAGCAACAGCAGCTGAACGGCACAGGCTGGTCAGAGCTGCTGAAGAGAGCAGCTAGCTGTTAGCTGCTAGCTCTGCAGCACAAACAAAAAACCCTCCAGTAAGTAAATACTTAAAGCAAAAGACATGTAACACCTTTTATTTACTTTCACTGCTCAATAAGAAGAAACACATTAACAATAAAGATCAGACTGCAGTTTGTTATTTTCTTACTTTGGCTGATTTATGATAAACTGACTCATTAGCAAAACTGCTACACTGCTTTCATAGACTTGAGCTTTTCTTTGTTAACGGTAGCAAACATCTCATTCATATTTAACTCTTAACTTTTAATTCATTAGAAGAGTTTGAAAGGTGAGGAGAGGCAGACAGCTCTGTGGGAACCGAGAACAGATAGAAAAAAGAAAGCTGTGCTTTAATTTCTATCTGTCTTCAGTGTAGAGCCTTTAAAACCACAAAATAAAATTGAATATTTTTCTATATAAACCCTGGTGCTTTAAGTGCTACTTTAAGTTATAATACCCCCCAGATATTCATTTCTATCTACCTGTTGGTTCTCAGCCATCCAGGACATGGCAAAACTAAAAAAGGCTTAAAAAATAAGGCAACTTAACACATTTTAATTTAAATAGCCCATGACTTGTATTGGGAGCCATTTCAATAAATCAATATTTATGAGGATTTTTATTAAGAGCAGTTACTCATTAAAGTTTTTTTTTTATTGAGAACCTTAAATGTTTGTAAAGGTGCAGCAGAGATTAGATCAGACTGAACAAAACTCGTATCTAAGCAACATTTAAATTTTTGTTTTATTTTTCTGCAGGCTGTTTACTGAGAATAAAACATGTTTGATGTGCATTACTAGTCATTTTTGGTCCTGCAGCTTGAATGTGGTTGAAAAACTTTCTAAACCACATTTTACGTTGCATTTCACTGGGGAACGTTTTTCTTTTGCGTTCCCTCACAATATGCTTACTGCAATATTTGCTGGTCTATTTTGTATACAGTCACAAATGTCAATTTAAAATGTCAAATATATACACATTTAAAGAGGTGTTTATTCATTACGGAGAGGACATGGGGAAAACATTTCTTTTGCATTCCCTCGCAGTAATGTACTGATGAGTTCATGCTGCATAACTGAATCCTGTAAGCCTTTCTTACGGAGCTGCATAGTTTGTCCTGGTCAGTCTGTCACAGTTCTTGTAAAGTTTGAAGCATGATAATCAAAATGGAATAAATCGATAATCGTGGCCTGGAGATGATTGACACCCGGACAGATGAGATTCCCCCAGTTAACCCAGTGCTGCTCTCATTTAGGCTCTTTAAATGTGTATATATTTAAAATGTTAAATTGACATTCGTGTCTGTATACAAAATAGACCAGCAAATATTGCATTAAGCATATTGTGAATGTGAGGGAACACAAATTTTTTAAAATAAATTATTATTTATTATTATTATTAATACCTGTTATTAATGTTATTACTAGCATTTATTAATACAACTTTTACTTTTTTAGTGTGTCAAACTAAATAAATAAATAAAATAACATTGTGATATTAGCTGACAGGTTAAAGAATGTACTCCATATTGGATATAGAAACACCTAAACTGGTTATAACATTATTATAATTGAATTTTAATCTTTGTTGTTTTCATCTTTATTGCAAATAATGACAACTGTGCATTTAGTATGTTATCATAAAGAACAATGATATAAGGTACAAAAAAGGAAACAAATTACAAAGCTTAAATATAACATAAGTACTTTTGTGACAAAAGGAAAACATGACAAGTGTTTCAAACAAGAAAAATTAAATCACAATAATTTAGTCACTGGAATTCTGGTTTATTAAACCTTTTAAGGTTTCAAGGTATTTTATCAGTTTCCCCTCAAGGTTTATTCTCATTTCTTGGTATATTTTTCTTGTATCTTCAGAAATAGAATTATAAATTTAACTTTTGAGTAAAAATTGAATAAAACATTTGAGGTTTCAGGCAATAAAGCAGTTCCACTAAATGATTATTTCTTGATATTTACTAAAGATGTGCTTTAATAAGATTAATAATTTAGAATAATTTCAAATTCTTTTCAATGTACTTAAAAATAAAAATAAAAAAATTCCCTTCTCACCCACCGCGGGTGGTTCTTATCCTCTGAGCTCGGGTCCTCTACCAGAGGCCTGGGAGCTTGAGGGTTCTGCGCAGTATCTTGGCTGTGCCAAGGACTGCACATTTCTGGACTGAGATGTCTGATGTTGTTCCTGGGATCTGTTGTAGCCATTGGTCCAGTTTGGGGGTGACTGCCCCGAGGGCCCCGATGACCACAGGCACCACTGTGGTCTTCACCTTCCAGGCCCTCTCCAGTTCCTCCCTGAGGCCCTGGTATTTCTCTAGTTTCTCGTGCTCCTTTTTCCTGATGTTGCAGTGCTGTTGCTATCTCTCGCCCATCTATCTCTCATCTCTATCTCTCGAAATGGGCGAGATATATATATATATATATATATATATATATATATATATATATATATATATATATATATATATATATATCTCCTCCATGGGCTGCCACCTTATCGTGGTGGAGGGGTTTGAGTGTCCCAATGATCCTAGGAGCTATGCTGTCTGGGGCTTCATGCCCCTGGTAGGGTCACCCAAGGCAGACAGGTCCTAGGTGAGGGACCAGACAAAGAGCAGCCCAAAGACCCCAATGATGAAGGAAAACTTTGGACTTGGTGTTCCCTCGCCCGGACGCGGGTCACCGGGGCCCCACTCTGGAGCCAGGCCTGGAGGGGGGGCACGATGGCGAGCGTCTGGTGGCCGGGCTTTTACCCATGGAGCCCGGCCGGGCTCAGCCCGAAGAGGAAACATGGGCCCCCCCTCCCATGGGCCCACCACCCGTGGGAGGGGCCAAAGGGGTCGGGTGCAGTGTGGGATGGGTGGCAGCAGAGGGAGGGGACCCTGGCGGTCCGATCCTCGGTTGCAGAAACTGGCTCTTGGGACGTGGAATGTCACCTCTCTGGTGGGGAAGGAGCCGGAGCTAGTGCGTGAGGTCGAGAGGTTCCGGCTAGAAATAGTCGGTCTCACCTCGACGCACGGCTCTGGTTCTGGAACCAGTCTCCTTGAGAGGGGCTGGACATACTTCCACTCTGGAGTTGCCCAAGGTGAGAGGCGTCGGGCAGGAGTGGGCATACTTGTTGCTCCCCATCTCGGCGCCTGTACGTTGGGGTTTACCCCGGTGAACGAGAGGGTAGCATCCCTCCGCCTACGGGTGGGGGGACGGGTTCTGACTGTCGTTTGTGCTTACGGGCCGAACGACAGTTCAGATTACCCACCCTTTTTGGAGTCCTTAGAGGGGGTACTGGAGAGTGCTCCTCCTGGGGACTCCCTTGTTCTGCTGGGGGACTTCAACGCTCACGTGGGCAATGACAGTGAGACCTGGAGGGGCGTGGTTGGGAGGAACGGCCCGCCCGACCTGAACTCGAGCGGTGTTCTGTTGCTGGACTTCTGTGCTCGCCATGGATTGTCCATAACGAACACCATGTTCAAGCATAAGGGTGTCCATATGTGCACTTGGCACCAGGACACCCTAGGCCGCAGTTCGATGATCGACTTTGTCATCGTTTCATCGGATCTGCGGCCGTATGTCTTGGACACTCGGGTGAAGAGAGGTGCGGAGCTGTCCACTGACCACTACCTGGTGGTGAGTTGGCTCCGGTGGTGGGGGCGAAAGCCGGTCAGACCTGGCAGGCCCAAACGTGTTGTGAGGGTCTGCTGGGAACGTCTGGCGGAATCCCCTGTGAGACGGAGCTTTAACTCCCATCTCCGGCAAAACTTCGAACACGTCCCGGGGGAGGTGGGGGACATGGAGTCTGAGTGGACCGTGTTCCGTGCCTCCATTGTCGAGGCGGCCGATCGGAGCTGTGGCCGCAAGGTTGTCGGTGCCTGTCGCGGCGGCAACCCTCGAACCCGCTGGTGGACACCTTCGGTGAGGGATGCCGTCAGGCTGAAGAAGGAGTCCTATCGGGCCTTTTTGGCCTGTGGGACTCCGGAAGCAGCTGATGGGTACCGGCGGGCGAAGCGGCATGCGGCTCGGGCGGTTGCTGAGGCAAAAACCCGGGCGTGGGAGGAGTTTGGAGAGGCCATGGAGAAAGACTTCCGTACGGCTTCGAGGCGGTTCTGGTCCACCATCCGGCGTCTCAGGGGGGGGAAGCGGTGCAGCACCAACACTGTTTATAGTGGGGATGGTGTGCTGCTGACCTCTACTCGGGACGTTGTGGGCCGGTGGGCAGAGTACTTCGAAGACCTCCTCAATCCCACCAACATGCCTTCCACTGAGGAAGCGGAGCCTGGGGACTCTGGGTTGGGCTCTCCAATCTCTGGGGACGAGGTCGCCGAGGTGGTTAAAAAGCTCCTCGGTGGCAAGGCCCCGGGGGTGGATGAGATCCGCCCGGAGTTTCTTAAGGCTCTGGATGTTGTAGGGTTGTGTTGGTTGACGCGACTCTGCAATGTCGCATGGACATCGGGGGCAGTTCCCCTGGATTGGCAGACTGGGGTGGTGGTCCCCCTGTTCAAAAAGGGGGACCGGAGGGTGTGCTCCAATTATAGAGGGGTCACACTCTTAAGCCTCCCTGGCAAGGTCTATTCAGGGGTCCTGGAGAGGAGGGTCCGTCGGATAGTCGAACCTCGGATTCAGGAAGAGCAGTGTGGTTTTCGTCCTGGTCGTGGAACGCTGGACCAGCTCTACACCCTCGGCAGGGTCCTGGAGGGTGCATGGGAGTTCGCCCAACCAGTCTACATGTGTTTTGTGGACCTGGAGAAGGCGTTCGACCGTGTCCCTCGGGGAGCCCTGTGGGGGGTTCTCCGGGAGTATGGGGTACCGGGCCCTTTGATACGGGCTGTCAGGTCCCTGTATGACCGGTGTCAGAGTCTGGTCCGCATTGCCGGCAGTAAGTCGGGCTCGTTTCCGGTGAGAGTTGGACTCCGCCAGGGCTGCCCTTTGTCACCGATTCTGTTCATCACTTTCATGGACAGAATTTCTAGGCGCAGCCAAGGTGTTGAGGGGATCCGATTTGGTGGCCTTAGGATCTCATCTCTGCTTTTTGCAGACGATGTGGTCCTTTTGGCTTCATCAGATCGTGATCTGCAGCTCTCGCTGGAGCGGTTCGCAGCCGAGTGTGACGCGGCCGGGATGAGGATCAGTGCCTCCAAATCCGAGGCCATGGTCTTGAGCCGGAAAAGGGTAGAGTGCCTTCTCCGGGTCAGGGGGGGTGTCCTGCCCCAAGTGGAGGAGTTTAAGTATCTCGGGATCTTGTTCACGAATGGGGGAAGAAGGGAGCGGGAGATCGACAGGCGGATTGGCGCAGCGTCTGCTGTCAAGCGGGCGCTGTACCGGTCCGTCGTGGTGAAGAGAGAGCTGAGCCAAAAAGCGAAGCTCTCGATTTACCGGTCGATCTACGTTCCCACCCTCATCTATGGTCATGAGCTTTGGGTCATGACCGAAAGAACGAGATCGCGGATACAAGCGGCCGAAATGGGTTTTCTCCGTAGGGTGGCTGGGCTCTCCCTTAGAGATAGGGTGAGAAGCTCAGTCATCCGGGAGGGACTCAGAGTAGAGCCGCTGCTCCTTCACATCGAGAGGAGCCAGTTGAGGTGGCTCGGGCATCTGGTCAGGATGCCTCCTAGACGCCTCCCTGGTGAGGTGTTCCGGGCACGTCCCACCGGGAGGAGGCCCCGGGGAAGACCCAGGACACGCTGGAGGGACTATGTCTCTCGGCTGGCCTGGGAACGCCTCGGGATTCCCCCGGAGGAGCTAGAAGAAGTGGCTGGGGAGAGGGAAGTCTGGGCCTCCCTTCTGAAGCTGCTACCCCCGCGACCCGACCTCGGATAAGCGGAAGAAGATGGATGGATGGATGGATGGATATATATATATATATATATATATATATATATAATATTGTCATGAACGGTGCGGTGAGGGGTGGTGAGGCAGACGCTGTAGACCCAGGTAGGATGGATAGTTGATTTTAATGAAGAAAAGCACAGTCCAAACAACCGGCAGCACGCACATTGACAAGGAGCCGAGGAGGAACAAGGAACACAGGTGGAGTTAAATACACAGCGGGTAATCACAGAACGAGACACACCTGGGAACAATCAAGGGGAAGACAGGACAACATGGAGACTAGGGGACACAGAAAACTTTAAATAAATACACAAAAAACACAGAACATGACATATATATATATATGTATATATATATAACCAAATGTTAAACCTTCAGCTGTAACTGACAGTGGTGACTGGTTCCTCTTCCTCATGATGAAGTCATCATCACTTCACTTCTTCCTGTTTTTGGTTGCCTCAGAAAATGGAACAATAAATTTAAACATGACATTTTAACGGCGCCTCTTCAGGAATTTATCTCAGCAGAATCTGAAAGTCCAGACGTTTCCAGGGCTGCTGCTGCGTTTACCTGCTTGCTTTAACTCACCTGTTGGTTCGTTCATGTCGTCGACAGCTGAAGCTGCTGAGGTGTGAGACACCAACATTTGTTTTTTAACCAAATTTTATTGTAGAAACAGCCAAACACACACTTCTTATACAGCATCTTGAGTGACTAGCAGTAGCAAAAAACCAACGGGATCACAGAATGACATGAAGCCAAATGACACAACAGGTGATTATTAGAAAACTAAATAAACATAAAGCGTAATAAACAGCTGGAGTTATTGTATGGGGTCGTAATCATTAAATGGATAAATGTCAAAAACCAAACAGGACATAGTGAAAGAGCACAGCAGCATCTTTGTCTCGATCATTTTCACAGAGTTGAACAGAAGTGTATTATTTTTACTTTATTTTTTACGAATCCTGGGGGTCATTTTCAAAAATGTACATTTGTGTAGGTAATATCTGGTTATTAACTATAAATTCCAACTTTGTGTACAAAAGATAAATGGCCAATTTAATATTGTTGTAAGTTAAAGTTGGAATATTAAAATTGTTGGTTAGCAACCAATTATGAAGATCCTTCCAAAATTTAGATGCATAACTACAAGAAAAGAATAAATGTTGCAAAGTTTCTACATCAGATTGACAAAAGGTACAATCATTTTCCTCAGACGGCGTCTGAAGCGCAGGACCGAGTTTCCTGTAGAAAAACAAAAAAGAAAAATGGCTTTTGGTTTTCCATCGTCTTTAAGACCCTGGAGTTGAGAGAAATGAAAGATAAATTGGCTTTCAGAGAAAACATTAAACCTGTAGCAACAAGAAACAGTTCTGAGTAAATTAAAAATCACGAACGAGAGAAAAAGTTTTTTTAGGTTGTAAACTAATAGATTGATTCTAGTAGAACTAGTTGATTCTATTCTGCTTTGTGTTTCTGTGTTTGATATGATGTAAAGCACTTTGAAATGCCTTGCTGCTGAAATGTGCTATACAAGTAACATTTGATTTGATTTGATTTTTTTGATTTTAATAAATTATGCCTCTTTTGAATACGATCCCACATATCTGAAGTTTGTTTGTTACAAACAGGATTCAGATCTGGATGAGGCGGCCATTTCTGTAACCATGAAGAAAAGGCTTTTTCTCCTGCTTTCCTATTGGCTGATGTGTGATTTTCTCCTGCTTTCCTATTGGCTGATGTGTGATTTTCTCCTGCTTTCCTATTGGCTGATGTGTGATTTTCTCCTGCTTTCCTATTGGCTGATGTGAGGCAACAGCCGCCTGGCAGCCAGATCTTCCTTCCTTAGATCCTCGGCTAATTTAACTCCAGCATCTTGACAGATTTTCAACTCTTCATCTTCCCAAACGCGTCCCTGAGGCGGCGTCTTGAGAACTGGATGATGATGTTTTCTACTCCATCTGTTCCCCAGGCGGTGCACCCTGTCCTCCATGTCCTCCATCCTCTGCTCCCTGTGCGGCGCCACTTTACTCAGCAGGTGAATTACCTTAGCTTTGGTATCTTCACTTAGTTTTTCCTTTAAGCCTTTTAGTCGGACATTCCATTTTCTTTTATATCAATCTTGTTCTTTGAATTTCTCCTTTAGCTCCACATTTTCAGCTTGTAGCTGTTTAACATCTTCCTCCATCGCTGCCACCCTGGACTGACCGTCTTTAACCTCTGAAGAGGTGAATTCAGAGGCCTTGGTGCCGATCGCAGCAGATTTAGCTGCATGCTAAGCTCCTCAATCTCTTCTCCTGCATATCAAATCTTGCAGCAAGTGTATTAATTGCCGCTGGGATCGCCCTTCAAAACCTAAACCTAACGAGACTTCATCTTCGTTAGGTTTAGCTATTTTTTGTGGATGGTGTGGAGGCCGACAGGCTGATATTCCAGCTTCTTTTGTCGCCAGAGCTTTTGGTCTCCATGCGGTTTCTTTGCGCGTAGTCATGTTCCATTTGTTGGTAGCATGTCGCTATATTATATTTTAAAATTGGAGGGGGGGTTCTAAAGTTCATTAACTATTATTTGATGAATTCTTTAAGAGAAGAGCACTAGTAGAAGTGCTCAGCCCGCCATCTTGCCCGTCTGTTAGACACCAACATGTCAGCACTTCCTGTTGCCTCCTCGTCACTTCCTGTTGCCTCCTCTTCACTTCCTGTTGCCTCCCATTCACTTCCTCTGTTTATTTTTAGCATGATTGACCTCCATTACATGTTGACGGTGCAGAGTTTGATTTGCTCAGGTCAGTGTAGAGAGGCCTGTTAAATGGTAAATGGACTGAACTTATAGCTGTCATGTTCCTGAACTGGGAGGAAGCTGGAGTACCCAGAGAGAACCCTCACATCCACAAGGAGACCCAATAATTCAATTCAAAAAGTGAAACTCAGTTAAGATATAGATTAATTCCATACACACTTAAAGTGTTTATTTATGTTATTCTAATGATTTTGGCTGATAGATAGATCAATAGATCAATAGATAGATCGATAGATCGATAGATAGATCGATCTAGGTCTGCACCATCGGCATGCTAGCACAGCAGGAGTTGCACCAGGTGGGCGGAGTTCCTTAATGTTCTAAGTTATAACAATCATGTTGCAATGTAAATGCTAAAAATGAAAATAAATGTTAAAATTCATAATACAATGAAGTCACAAAACTAGTTGAAAATGATATTCATGATTTCCAGTAATGAGCAGATTATTTCTCCCTATTGCCCATTTATGTTAATGATGTCATGGGGGGAAAATCTGAAAACAAACAAACACAACAAAACACAACAAAAACCCAGCTGGAACGGCCCCCAAAGTTCTGACACGGAAAACAACAAATCACCAAACCGAAGTCCAGTTCAATATGGCTGACATGTAAAATATAAGAGTTGCAGGTTTATTTGCACTTTCCACTTTCTGTTTCCTCTTAAATCAGCCGCATCGAGGACAGTGTTCTGTTATTAACTTGTTCCTTCTTCACAAGACATTAAACAAAACAAAGAACCCCAAACAGCTTTACTCTGTGAGTAAAATTGGTTTCTACAACATAAAGTATAAGTGACCCCAGACGGAGGTGTCCCTCAGGACAGAGGAGATAGAAGAGCTTCAGAATACAGAAAATGTCCTGATTTTAGAGGAGCTGCACTAACTCCTCCCACTGGGATGCAGCAGGATGAAAACATGGAAACACTGGTGAGCCCCGTTTGGGCGCGGCTCCATTCCTGCATCAGAAATGTTCAGTTTCTCCAGTTTTATCAAAATCCATCCTGAAAAAAGGCACAAGACACCTTTCTTTGTTTCACTGGATTTATTTAACCTGATTTCAGATAAGTTAACAAAAACCTTCCCAACTTATTTACAAATTAGCAACTTCTGTGGTAAGTTTGTTGTGTTAATGAATACAATTTAGTCACACTAGAGTGGCTTTATTCACAATAATCAAACAGAAACTGAGCTGACAGAGAGACAGGGAAGACATGCAGCAAAGGTCAAAGAATAATTCTTCAACATTTAAGGGAACCCAGAAACTATTTGGATTTGTTTAAAAGCTTAAGAGATTATTTTTTAGGAACCTCCGGGATTTGAACCAAACATCGAACCTGAATCGTTTGGGTGACGCCGCCTGCTCTCGGGCCGCCCTAGCTGCCGGCTGGCTGCAGAGGAGCGAACCCCGCTGAGTGACAGCCGCCCCGCCTCCGCCGCTCCGCCCGGCCTCCGCCATCTTGCCTCTCCCTGGATGCCAGAAGCCGAGCGCGGAAGAGGAAACGGTTGTGTGCGGGCTCAGCAGGGTTCCGCCTGTCCTCCAGCCTCCACCAGAAAGCAGCGCTTCAGCAGAGACCCGGGGCAGAGATGGCTGGACGGCTACCGGCGTGTGTGGTGGACTGCGGGACGGGGTAAGCATTTGGAGCCGGGAACGGAGCGGCGGAGCGGGGCTCAGTCCGGGGCTCAGTCCGGGGCTCGGTCCTGGGCTCGGTCCGGGGCTCAGTCCGGGGCTCAGTCCGGGGTTTCTGTTTACCGAACTTTGACTGACAGCGCTGGTTCTGTACGCTGGTTCTAAGCGTACAGAACAAACGGAACCAACCAGAACCGGTTTAGTTATTAAGGGTCGGTTTCCTTCAGGTTGACGCGATGGCTGCTCTAATTTCCCAGTTAAACCAAACATTATAAATCTGTTCAGCTACGCATGCGCGGTGCTACTTCCTACACTCAACCTGCACTTCCTCATTCAGCCTTTTTAGTCCATATATGGTTGTGACTCGGCACCAGAACCCGGTTATTACACCGGGACAGTACAGGACCCGGTTCTGGTTCTGACAGTGGGTTCATCCTGCTGCTCTGCAATCGGGATGGTTCTGGTTCTGGACATTTGGATCCGATTCTTGTGGAGACACTTCCCTCTGGCTGCAAACCAGTGTGCAGCCTCTGACCCGGTTCTGCAAAAAAAAAAAAAAAGTAAAAAAAGTTCTGGTTCTGTTAGAACTGATGCAGTACTGTGCAAAAAGGCCATTCTTGTTCTCCTTTAAGGTAGTCCTGAATAGTAGATCTGTTGGGTTTTTAAGTTGGTTCTGATCAGTTGGATTTCTGGATGATTTTCAGTTATTTTTCTAGACTTTGCATTGTGGATGATTTGCGGTCCGGTCCAGCAGAACCTTATGGGCCAGCGGCCTCCTAAGCTTTTGGCCAGACTCGGTCAGTGGACCTGATGTTCAGCCGGTTCTGAAATGTTTCTGTTCGTGCAGCAACGGGGAAAAGTGCCCGAGGCCAAAGAAAGCGGAAAGACTTTGAGAAACCTGGAGGAAAGATCGCGTCTCCTAGGAGACGGACTGGCGGACGGACTGACCGACGCCCGTCCTCCGTGAGACCCAGCACAGGACCGGTTTCTGCTGATGAGCTCGGTACCAGGAGGTTCTGATGATGCCATCAGCTGTTGCTGTCCACAACATAGACATAAATAAAGAACAGGCGCCTCATGGCCGCTCCTGCCTATTGTAGCTGACGAGTTTTAGGACGGCCATCTTGGAGAGGTCGACCGCTCCACTCAGCGTTATGTGTTTGACAGGCACAATGAAGTATCAGCGCATTTAATCGATCATAACTCGCTAAATACTAAACATATTTTCACGATTTTTTAATATCAACCTCATTCAAACAGCTTTCATAGCTACATTTACTAGAAAGTTAGTTTTTAAGTATTTTTGTACTGACTGATACATGGTTGAGCATATTTACAGAATAGATTCGGAATAGAATATTTTGATATTGATGAATGATGAGCATTTTACAAAACATACAACCAGTCATAATTTTTAAAATATATTATTTAGTAATATCAACACATATTTATATAAATATACAAACAAAATAATACAATCATAGAAAAACAAAGATGATTAAATAATGATGAACATGGTTATATACATAATATCTACATAGGTTTTATTCATGTTTTCCAGCCGAGGAGCTGTAGCTTAAGAGATCCATCAGCAGAGGATCCGTCTCTCCTTAAACACATTTCTGTCTTTATGAAACCTTCAAAACTAAAACGGGAGCTACCTTACTTTAGACAGAGTGAACGAATTACACATAAATAACAGTCTTTCCACCTTCTGTCGCATAATCTAAATCAATGTTAGAGAAGATTTACAAAATCTTAGCGGGGCTGAACCCGGTGTTACACCGTTAGCACTATAGCTAATATTAGCTGGCTTTTTGCAGGTGGATATAAATATTACAGTTTAGTAATATTCTATTCATAAAATATAAACACTAATATGTCCATCTTACTTGTGAAACGTTATCCCCCGAGATCTCACGTCAATAGTCCGTAGATCTGAACAAAAATATCCGGCAGTGCTGAGGCTCCTGCTGCCGTTTTGGTTTAGCCAAGCAGGAGGGACGACCGCTCCAAGATGGCCGCCGTGTTTCCCAGAGCAGCCAGTGCGGGTTCTGTGGTCCACAAAGTGAGAATTTCACTTCCTGTTCTGCAGCGGTTCTGGGTTCAGCCGGACGGGTCGTCATGGTGACGCCGCAGCAGAGTGGACCTCTGTGCGGTTCCGACCCGGATCAGAACCGCGCTGCGGGTTGGGCTCCCCGGCTGCGTGCGCTGCATATTTGCAGCGTGTCGCGGCAGGTTGCAGCCGACATGCTGGGACTGTTCTTTGAAATGAGCCGGGTCAGACGGGTCGCAGCAGAACCAGCGAAATGTTCTGACAGTTAGAGGCGGCGCTCTGGTGATGATGATGATGATGATGATGATAGTGATGAAGGGCACCAGAAGAATAAACCAGCATCATGTTGGGTTCTGTTCTGGCCCGGTTCAGGAGCTCTTCCTCAGATTCCAGATATTTGTCTGTAAACAGGAAGTGCTTTGATCAGGTTATTGGATCACATCCTGTATTGTTGGAGCTGCTGTTTGGACCTGGACGGGTTCTGTTGGGTCAGACAGACCAGTGGACATTTGGACCCAACAGGAAAGTGGTGGAGGTGTGGTAATGTGGAGCTTCAGTTTTCAACAGAACTGCCTAGTCAAAGTCCAGACCTCAGCCTGATCTCAATGCTATGCTTGGACTGAAGGTTCTCCAGAACCGCTGCCAGGTTCTGATAAAAAAAACTTCCTGCTGTCCAGAACCTGAAACAACATGGAGAACATTGACTTCCTGTTGGAGCCCAACCAGAACTAGAACCATCAGCAGATTAAAATAACTGGGCCGATCAGAACCTCTGGGCCGGGTTCTTACAGTAACTGGACTGTTTTCTTCTCTTAGTTACACCAAGCTGGGCTACGCAGGAAACACCGAGCCGCAGTTCATCGTTCCCTCATGTGAGTAGAAAGGAAGTCCTCCTCCTGCGGACAGGAAGTCCTCCTCCTGCGGACAGGAAGTCCTCCTCCTGCGGACAGGAAGTCCTCCTCCTAACACTACTTGTTTCTTCAGGCATTGCCATCAAGGAGTCGGCGAAGGTGGGCGATCAGGCCCAGCGGAGGATGATGAAGGGAGTGGACGACCTGGACTTCTACATCGGTGATGAAGCTGTGGACAAACCCACGTACTCCACCAAGGTAAGAGGTCAGAGGTCAGGAGTCAGGTTTGAGCAGAACCTCAGAGGGTCACGCCATCGTGAATCAGCAGAGAACCGTCCGGAACCTTCTGGACGGTTTGATTTATTTATCCACACTTGGCGGCCAACCAGAGCAGTCAAACTACTTTACACTTTACCCAACTGGACCGGTTCAGCTGTCTGCGGTCCATGTACACTTTAAGTGGTGGTTCTGGTGGACAGGACAGGTTCGGGAGGTCCAAAGAGAGCAAGGGTCATCAATTTGGTCAGGGTCCGATCCTCCATCCAGAGTTCTGCTGATGCTGTGAGCTAGATCGGTTCTGTTGGACCTTCTGGTCGGTCCAGCTGGTCTCTGGGCCAGGAGGTTCTGCTGGGTTCTGGACCGTGCTGTCCTGTTGCTGACCTCTGACCTCTCCTGCCCCAGTGGCCGATCCGCCACGGGATCGTGGAGGACTGGGACCTGATGGAGCGCTTCATGGAGCAGGTCATCTTCAAGTACCTGCGGGCCGAGCCAGAGGACCACTACTTCCTGCTGGTGAGTTCTGGACAGGCCACCAGACCCGGGCCGGCCGTGAACCGGCCCGGTGGGTCTGACCCGGTCTCCTGTTTGCAGACGGAACCTCCTCTGAACACGCCGGAGAACCGGGAATACACGGCCGAGATCATGTTCGAGTCCTTCAACGTCCCGGGGCTCTACATCGCCGTGCAGGTCAGAGGTTCTGGTTCTGATCCAGCTTTTCCTGGTTCTGTTTCATGGTTCTGATCCCCTCTGTGTGTCCTGCAGGCCGTTTTGGCGCTGGCAGCCTCCTGGACTTCCAGGCAGGTCGGAGAGCGGACCCTGACCGGAACCGTCATCGACAGCGGAGACGGCGTCACTCACGTCATTCCTGTGGTGAGTCCTCCATGGGGACGCCCTGTTGGACCCTGCAGGTGATTCTGTACGGTGGCCTGGAGGTCCAAAACAGCTGCAGACTCGGGAAGCTGCTTCTGGTTCTCCTGCATGTGTGGTGGCGTGCTGCTGCCACTTGGTGGTCGCTGTGGCTCATTGCAGGTCGACCTGATGGCTCATTTAAAACCCAGCTCTGCTTTTCTGATGATTCAACAGTTTTCTAAACGTTAAACCAGCAGAACTGCTGAGTTGGGTTCATCAGTTTTTCTGAGGGATCTCCTGTTCAGCATCAGAGACGTTTTTAAATCTGCTGCCACTGCTGTAATAACATTTTTATTCAAATAAAAATGTTAAAACTGAATTTATTGGAAACATGAAAACAGTCCAGATGGAAACTTTACAAACTAAATCACTTCAAAGATGAACGAACAAGAACCTGATATTTGAGACGATTTCCTGATCATTTGTCCTCATCTGTCTCCCCCAACCCATCTGTCCCCTCCGTCCTCCTCCGTCCTCCTCCGTTCCCTCCGTCTCCTCTGTCCTCCTCCGTTCCCTCTGTCCCCTCCGCCTGCTCTGTCCCCCTCTTTCTCCTCCGTCCCCTCCGTCTCCTCCATCCCCCTCCGTCCCCCTCCGTCCTCCTCCGTCTCATCTGTCCCCTCCGTTCCCTCTGTCCCCCTCTGTCCCCTCCGTCTCCTCCATCCCTCTCCGTCCCCCTCCGTCCTCCTCCGTCTCATCTGTCCCCTCCGTTCCCTCTGTCCCCTCCGTCTCCTCCATCCCTCTCCGTCCCCCTCTGTCCTCCTCCGTCCCAGGCTGAAGGCTACGTGATCGGCAGCTGCATCAAGCACATCCCCATCGCAGGCAGAGACATCACCTACTTCACCCAGCAGCTGCTGAGGGACAGGGAGGTGGGCATCCCCCCGGAGCAGTCCCTGGAGACGGCCAAGGCGGTCAAGGTGAGTCCTCAGCTGGACGGAGATGAACGTTCATATCACCCTGAATATTAACCTAAATATCACTGAAGGTTGATTATATCAGTCTGGCTGTTTGACATCAAGACAGTGCAGGCTCTGCTGTTCTTCATGTGGCCACCAGGTGGTGCTGTTGGTCTGTAACTGGTTTTAGTTGGACATGAACATTAGCCGATACGAAACTAGGCAGCTTCAGGTAGAAATCCACATCCTGAAGCTTCACTGTAGCCGGTCAAAGACTTTAGATCCACCAGAGCTCCGGTTCCCCTCATTCATCTCCATGTTCCCTCTGATGTTCCCCCTCTCCTTCCCTCTCAGGAACGGTTCAGCTATGTGTGTCCGGACCTGGTCAAAGAATTCAGTAAGTATGACTCGGACGGGTCCAAATGGATCAAGCAGTACACCGGGGTCAACGCCGTCAGCAAGAAGGAGTTCACCATCGACGTGGGCTACGAGCGCTTCCTGGGCCCGGAGATCTTCTTCCACCCAGAGGTCAGTCTAGTTATTATTGCACAGCGACGCAGCGGGTCCGGCTGGCCGCATTAGGACGACCCGACCCGACTGTCGGAACCTTCTGACCCGCTGTCTCTGGTCCCAGTTCGCCAACCCGGACTTCACCCAGCCCATCTCAGAGGTCGTGGACGAGGTCATCCAGAACTGTCCCATCGACGTTCGCCGTCCGCTCTACAAGGTAACCGCGGCGTCCCGGCATGGCCCGGCCCGGTCAGGTTCTGCGGTTCCATGACCCAAATGTTCCTCCTTCCTCAGAATGTGGTTCTGTCCGGAGGCTCCACCATGTTCAGGGACTTTGGGCGGCGGCTGCAGAGAGACCTGAAGAGGACGGTGGACGCCCGGCTGAAGCTGAGCGAGGAGCTGAGCGGAGGAAAGCTCAAGGTGGGAACCGTCACCGCAAAGTTCCCAGGCCTTGTTTCACAGTAGATGTCTGTTAAACTTTCCAGGCTTTGCTTTCCGGTTCTGTTTCCATTAATCAGCCTGGTTCTGTTCTCTCTGCAGCCCAAACCAATCGATGTTCAGGTTGTCACTCATCACATGCAGAGATACGCCGTGTGGTTTGGAGGATCCATGCTGGCATCGACGGTAAGCATCTGCAGACGCTAACATTAGCGTTAGCTGTTTACTCAATAATCACACTACTGATGTTAGCATCCACACTTTAATGGTCGCCATTAACATAGCTAACAACATGCGCTCCAGCGTTCCTCTCACAACAGCATGAACAGTTCTCGCCCCGCCTCCTATTACCTCGCATCCAACACATGCGCAGTAAGCTACTTACAACTTAACATTAGCTGCTACCATGGAGGCTAACATTAACGTTAGCTGTTATGTGGGTGCTAACATTAACGTTGGTTGTTACCGTGGGTGCTAACATTAACGTTAGCTGCTACCGTGGGTGCTAACATTAACGTTAGCTGCTACCGTGGGTGCTAACATTAACGTTAGCTGCTAGCGTGGGTGCTAACATTAACGTTAGCTGTTACCGTGGGTGCTAACATTAACGTTAGCTGCTACCGTGGGTGCTAACATTAACGTTAGCTGCTACCGTGGGTGCTAACATTAACGTTAGCTGCTACCGTGGGTGCTAACATTAACATTAGCTGCTACCGTGGGTGCTAACATTAACATTAGCTGCTACCGTGGGTGCTAACATTAACATTAGCTGTAACAGTTTCTGGTCAGCTGACTTCTTCTTCCTCTGCTCTTCAGCCCGAGTTCTACCAGGTCTGCCACACCAAGAAGGACTACGAGGAGATCGGGCCAAGCATCTGCCGCCATAACCCCGTGTTTGGGGTCATGTCCTAACCTGCTGGACCCGCTGCGTTCTGACAGCGAGGGTCTGAACGGCGCCGTCAGGCCCGGTTCCATGATTTTCAGATGAGACCAAACGGATCAGCCGGGAAATTTATCCAGAATTTTTGTTCTGTTTCTTTTGTATTTTCTTCTGAAATATGGGAAAAGCGTTTGTAAGCCAAGAATATTCCTGGTTCTTCGGACCTTTGGGAACAATATTTATAAATAATAATCTGGACTTCAGGCTCAGTTCCCCTACAGGTACAACAGATTGCTGAGTTTTTGTCCAACTTTTTCTTTCTGCTCCAGCTCGGTTCTAACTGGTTCCATTGATCCGCTTAGAGCCTGTTTTTGCTTCTTAAAGTTTTTTATGTTTCAGTCCATAAATTGATGCCAGTATCAGTACCAGGCAGAACCTGCAGCAGCTTTTAATAAATTCAGACGATACGTTCTGATCAGTTTGTGTATTAATGCAACGTTCCAATAAAGCCGACCCGTTCTGTCTAAGAGCTTCTGTCTGGAAATTCTTCATCTCAGGACAGAACTCTAGCAGGTTCTGACTGGACCAAAGGACAGATGATGGAGCCCGTCCTGCTGGTTCTGACGGGTCACCAGAGACCCGGTCGGGGATCAGGTCCATTAATCGGCTGATGAGAGAGGCGGCAGCGGCAGGATGGTTGCCGTAGCGATGGATGTGTTGTTTCTAGATGGATCTGCTGAAAGCTACTCTTCTTGAAACTTCATCAGGAGGAAGAGGATGGGCAGCGCCGCTGACGGCTCGGCTTTACTCCGCATGACGGCGATGAAGAGCGGCTCGGTTACACATCAATAACTCAGGTTCTGGTTCTAAAAGATGTTCAATACACTGTAAAACATTAATAATAATGTTCAATAAAGACCAAAAGTACTCACACCCCAGCAGATTCTCCTGTTTCTGACAGGAAGGGAGTCGGCCATCTTTCAGGAGAAAATAAACTTTAAAAAGCAACAAATGAAAAAACCTGACATTTAAAATGATTAATGCTAAACTCATAAATCCCTGGAAGATCGTCCAGACCAGAAGAAGAATTTTTATAGATTTTATGGTACCGGTTCCGAGTCCTCCGGGTCCCTGCCAGCCGTTCTGCAGCGGCTTCCTGCCTGTCTGGTGAAACGTGAATCTGGTCGTCTCTGCTGAGCCATTTGCAGGCTCCAGTAAATGAACTGGGCTGGTGTTGGTTCTCCTGCTGGTTTTTATGGCCGCCTCGAGTCTCCCAGTAATTATTTCTGCACCAGTTTATCATCCGAGAGAGAAAGAAGAGCGCTGTGGACCGCAGTAAGCCTCTCTCTGTTTCCCTCCACAAACAGTTTGTGCCAAGAAGCAGATTTATCCAACAACCAGCAGCTGCTGCTCCCTCACAGCAATGTTTGGACTAAAGTTGCTCCATGTTGCTTCGAGTTCCTCCAAGTTGCTCCATGTTGCTTCATGTTGCTCCGAGTTCCTCCAAGTTGTTCCTAGTTGCTCCATGTTGCTCCGAGTTCCTCCATGTTTCTCCATGTTGCTCCTAGTTGCTCCATGTTTCTCCATGTTGCTCCATGTTGTCTGAGTTGCTCCATGTTGCTCCGAGTTCCTCCATGTTGCTCCTGGTTCCTCCATGTTGCTCCGAGTTCCTCCATGTTTCTCCATGTTTCTCTTGTTGCTTCATGTTGCTTCATGTTGTCCAAGTTGCTCCATGTTGCTCCTGGTTCCTCCATGTTGCTCCGAGTTCCTCCATGTTGCTCCTAGTTCCTCCATGTTGCTCCTAGTTCCTCCATGTTGCTCCTGGTTCCTCCATGTTGCTCCGGGTTCCTCCATGTTGCTCCGAGTTCCTCCATGTTGCTCCTGGTTCCTCCATGTTGCTCCGAGTTCCTCCATGTTTCTCCATGTTGCTCCTAGTTGCTTCATGTTGCTCCTGGTTCCTCCATGTTGCTTCATGTTGTCCGAGTTGCTCCATGTTGCTCCTGGTTCCTCCATGTTGCTCCGAGTTCCTCCATGTTTCTCCATGTTGCTCCTAGTTGCTTCATGTTGCTTCATGTTGTCCGAGTTGCTCCATGTTGCTCCTGGTTCCTCCATGTTGCTCCGAGTTCCTCCATGTTTCTCCATGTTTCTCCATGTTGCTCCTAGTTGCTTCATGTTGCTCTGAGTTCCTCCATGTTGCTCCTGGTTCCTCCATGTTGCTTCATGTTGTCCGAGTTGCTCCATGTTGCTCCTGGTTCCTCCATGTTGCTCCGAGTTCCTCCATGTTTCTCCATGTTGCTCCTAGTTGCTTCATGTTGCTTCATGTTGTCCGAGTTGCTCCATGTTCCTCCTGGTTCCTCCATGTTGCTCCGAGTTCCTCCATGTTGCTCCGAGTTGCTCCATGTTGCTCCGAGTTGCTCGGGTTGCTCCATGTTGTCCGAGTTGCTGATGACCCGCTAACAGATGCTAACGGCGCAGGTTCAATGTGCTGACTCCTTCACCGGTCGGCTGGTTGCTGACAGGTCAAAGGTCACAGTGAGTCTGACAGGATGTCACTTTTATATTTCAGTTTTCTGTGTTTGGTTTCTTTGGGAATTGTTCTGATCCGAAGCGCCTAAAACTTTCCTGCACTGAAAATAAAACTGAATCTGTTCATTAAAGGAGTTTATCTATGGTGGATTTTTTCATTAATCAGTGAAACATTAGTAGCTAAATAATGAATAATAATATTTCTGCTTTATTATCATTATTCTGTGTTTCTGAGATCATCACTGATGATGATGATCCAGAATAAAGTCTGTTTATTGGCTGCTATGAAGCAGTTTCTGCCTCACTGCTCCGTCCCGGTGGAACCCGAGGTAATTAAATCCCTGAACCATAATTAGTCTCTGGAGCGTCCTGACCCTAAAACGCTGCTGATTAATTACTTCGATTAGCCGCAGAGTTCATCGCTGGACGGCTTCATGTCGGCTCACAAACTCCTCTGGATCCGCCGTGACCCGATTACCCTCCGCTAAACTTTCTCGACTTCATCACACCTCCAATAAAACCAAACAAACTATAGAGCATCTAAAAATCAGCAGCGTAGCAACTGGAGCATTTTGGTGAAATATAAAGTCTGTTAACCAGCAGATGGATTAAAACGTCTCATTCAGGGTCAGTAATTTATTAATATTTCTTAACTACATCTTCATCATCTTCAATTTAAAATCCATTTCACTGCTAACTTACTGAATAAACATCCATCAGAGATATTTACAGATTTCATCTTCAGGTTCTCCATCAGTTTGGAGCAAAGAGTTTTTCTATCCAGTCAACTTTCCAGAGTTTCTGAGATCATTCATGGACATTCTTTCCAAATCTGAACTGTGTATGCTAACATTAGCATTAGCTGCTACTATGGATGCTACATTAGCATTAGCTCATACTGCGAACACAGACATTAGCATTAGCTGCTACAACTTTAACACTGAGATGCTATTATAGGCTTCAATAGCTTCACTGACATCAGCCATTTTGTTTGTTCTGCCTCACCTGAAAAATGATGATGATGATGATGATGATGATGATGATGAAGATAATGTTGATGATGAAGATGAAGAAGATGATGTTGATGATGAAGATGATGATGAAAATGGTGATGATGATGATGAAGATATTGATGAAGAAGATGATGATGAAGATGAAGAAGATGATGTTGATGATGAAGATGGTGATGATGAAGATGTTGATGATGATGAAAATGGTGATGATGATGAAGAAGATATTGATGAAGAAGATGATGATGTTAATGATGATGATGAAGATAATGATGAAGAAGATGATGATAATGATGATGAAGAAGATGATGATGATGTTAATGATGATGATGAAGATGATGTTAATGATGATGATGAAGATATTGATGAAGAAGACGATGATGAAGAAGATGATGTTGATGATGAAGATGGTGATGATGAAGATGTTGATGATGATGAAAATGGTGATGATGATGATGATGATGAAGATATTGATGAAGATGATGATGAAGAAGATGATGATGATGTTAATGATGATGATGAAAATGGTGATGTTGATGA